>NC_056738.1:208400071-208560071 GCF_019279795.1 Protopterus annectens
CCCGGAATTAATGGACATGCTGCACCTCAGAAAATCCAAATCCCATCAAGGGACTTAAACCTCAGCACTGAAATAAATAGGACATGCTGGAGGGACAGATTCATAACCCAGAGGCTCCCTTCACTCTGGAATAAAATCCCAGTCCAGGTTAGGCAGAGTCCCTCATTGACTCTCTTCAAGAGGAATCTTGATGAGTGGATGGGAGATCGTAGGTTTACCCTGGGTATCACTTCTGTGTCACTGTTAGACAGAGGCACAGTATACTAACCTCGAAAAAGGGCATAGCAAAATTAATTTAAAATGGGTGGCGAAAGCCATACACACTCTGGCTAGGCTTATAAATGCCCTAGGGCAGATAGCCTAGTATGAACCTATGAACCTATATGCTTACTGCTGTATGGGTATACGTGAATGAGGGCAGTTTCTGTGCATGAGTTTGTATGTTTGTGAAGATGTTGTGGAAATGTATGTTTGTGTTTGTTAAAGTGAACCAGTGAGTCAGCATGTATAAGGATTTTTGCTGCAAGATCACTGGATGGTTGGGCTGAGGAACTTTTTCATTATCTCCACTGTTGTGTGACCTTGGAAATAGTGCATATAGTAGCAGGGTATGGGGGTCTGTGTCTTTTATATGGTGGAATGGTGTGGGGGGTAAGCTCCCAAAAGAAATACTTTTTTTTTCAGATGTTATTTCAATGTTTTGTACAGGCGATGGACATTTTTGATAGTATGTGATGCGATAATAGATATCAATCATTACTTCTATTTATTATTTGTTTATTTGTTTCCAGTTCAATTACCAGGGAAGTCCACTGGGCCCAGAGAGCCCATTTTCATTGGAGGCCCGGGGAGAAAAGCTCCATGAAACAGATTACAGTAAAGATAGCAGTCCAATAAAAATAAAAGTACAAATAATACAAAGTGTGAGCAATATTGCCCGTAGTTGAAAAATGTCATGCAGATACATTTTAACAAATTCACACAGTTAAAGTCAAAAGCTATTTACAATATTTACAGAGTGTGAGAGATTGTATGAGAATTAGCTATAGAAGGTTATAGCCTATAGCCTATGCACTTATATATATATAGAACTGCGGAGGTGGTGCTGCGGTAGTGTTGTCGCCTCACAGTAAGACGTTGTCCTGTTTGATTCTCAGCTAGAGCGTTTTCTGTGTGGAGACATGCATGAATGGGTGTACCTTCGTTGAAGGTTGTGCATCAGGGCCGGCAACTCTGCATGTAAAACTCTACTGCTAATCATTAGCGGACCAGAGTTCAGCTGTGGCGACCCCTAACTGGGAAAAGCCGAAAGACACAACAATATATATATATATATATATATATATATATATATATATATATATATATAATATTTATTTTTAAATAAACAAGTATTCATTTCTAAATAAGTTGAAAATGCTTGATTACCTTCAAGTTTTATCTGAGACTGGCTGCAGGCCATGATTCTTTTTCCTTAGTTCTAAGGAGACTCAGCCAGCAACTTTAATGCTTAGGGAGTATCAGCTTTCCTTGTGGTTTAATGTTTTTCCTTAAGGGTGGAAGACATCTTATTTCCTAAGTTTAGAAAACTATTGCACCTCACAACAAGGATCTGTTATTTAAAGATATATATATATATATATATATATATATATATATATATATATATATATATATATATATATATATATATATATATATATATATATGGGTCTACTTTTTTGATCAAAATATCATCATTTCGAACAAGAAAATTATAACTTTACTTTCGTGAAAGTTCACTTCAATGAAAGTGCACTTTTGCAAATTCCAGTTCAGCAATCTGGCAATAAAAATAAAACAGAGCATTGCAGTGGGGATAAGGGAATATACCCATTTCCCCACTGTAGTGTGATCTCGGAGTTAGTATATATAATGTAGCGTGGATGTGGGGAGCACAGTCCCCCACATGGGAGGTGCAGGGGGGCTTGCCCTCCTACAAAACGGAGTTTAAAGTGTTTTTTTTATTTTTATTGCCTGTTCACTGAACCGGAATTTGTGAAAGTGCACTTTCGTTGAAGTGCACTTTCGCGAAAGTAAGATCGTACTTTTCTTGTTCGAAATAATGATATGCCGATCAAAAAAGTAGACCCATATCAATATATATATATATATATATATATATATATATATATATATGAAAAGACATTAGTTGGACGTTTGAAATATTGAATGCTTTTATGTTGGTACAAGTGATTGAGATAGTCATGATGGAAGCATGTCAGCATTAGTTTGTGCAAGTTGGGATACAGTGACCATTGGAACTTGTTCCTCATGGATATGTGCATCTGTATGATCTTTTTGCCCTTTGGTTTGGATGTTATTTTGGATATATTGGAGGCATCGTAATGCTTTTGTATTTCAGGATTAATTTTGCAGTCTGTCTTTGTAAAGTATAGCCAAAGAATCAACTTATGTGTACTGGTGGAGTTACAAAAAGGCTGAAACATGGTATGTCTGCAGCTAGTTGATTTGGCAAATTAAAAAGTCTTGGGCATTTGTAGGCCATGTAGCTGGAATACTTGTATGTCCTTAAGGTGTTATTTGCATATATCCCATAGGCCTCCACTATAAGAAGTTTAAGGTATTACACAAGAAGACTCTAACTTGGCTGAATCTTTCTTTCACTTTTTACTGAATGGTTTGTCTGTATGAAATTTGTACCCTTTGGGGTGTGTGTATGTGTGTGTGTGTGTGTGTGTGTGTGTGTGTGTGTGTGTGTGTGTGTGTGTGTGTGTGTGTGTGTGTGTGTGCATATATGTATGTATATATATATATATATATATATATATATATATATATATATATATATATGGAGTTTTCACACTCTGTCTAGCCATTCTGTCAGCCTTGTCTCTTCAACCCTGGGTGTGCTTTATCCTCATGGATGCTGATATATCTGACATGCTGCCATAGTTCCCACTGTGTAGAAACATATTTATTTTATTTTATTTTATTTTATTTTACATTTGTTGACCGGGCTAGTCTAGCTGGATACATGTCCATTTTCAGTAGAGGCCCGGGGAGAAAAGCTCCACAGATAAGACAATACAGGATACATTTACAAATGGTATAGATTGGCATAAAATACATACACAGTGAAAGCCATTAGAATAACATATTTATAAAATAACAATCAGTAATATTATACAGATAAATACTAGGTCGGCGACCAATTGCTTCCTTATATACTGGAAAGGGATATGGCTGTCGCTTCCAGGTGGTATGTGAGGTATCTGAATTTATCTATTGTTCCTTTCTGCCTATACTGGAAAGGGATATGGCTGTCGCTTCCAGGTGGTATGTGAGGTATCTGAATTTATCTATTGTTCCTTTCTGCCTTCTACCACAGATTCCATAGTAGGATATTAAACTGTCCATGTTACACATACATATTTGTAAAAAACTCCCTTTGTGGCCTTGCATGTTTTTGGTCATATATACCCCTTTCTAATGCTGGTATTTTAAGTAGTTATTGTTAACCATGTAGAAATGCAGCTTGAACAAGATATGTGCCATTGTGTCAATACCTTAGTCTTCCATGGTGGCACTCCATGTCCATAAACATGCATAAATTGGTAGGGCACCATATAAATGCTCACATATATTTTTTTCATTCAGCTGCATATAATCCAGGCCCTCTGTTCTTTCTGGCAACCGATTAATACAGATTGCATCCCTTCTGAACCAGTATTCTTTAATTAAATTCAATTCTGCCTTTAATTCCATAGTTACTTTTGAGTGTTAGTGCAAGCAGCCATGTGATCTCTTCACACTCTTCCAATATCTTTATATCAGCCTTCAGCCCACCTAATTTCTTTCACCAGCTGGACACCTCTTTGACTTAATTACATTTAGTTTTGCATCCATACTAGAAAATGGTTATATTGCTCTTTGTCCTGAAATAACTAACATTATTTAGCTTCGGCTTCGGGGAAACTATACTAAAATACTGACTTTAAACAGCATGCCATTTACCATGGGCTCAGTAGCATGCCCCTCCCTAATTATTGCATATCACCTGCCTTAGGTTTTATGCAAAAGAAGAGGCTAATATTGTAAGGAATGTGCTAAGTTAGAGAAATAATTGGCTGTGTATTAAGCTAACCTTAGCCTTTGTACAAAAAAGTAAGATGATATGCCTGAATAATAAAAAAAAAAAAACAGAAATATTACAGAATAGATATGACATAATATATTAATGAGCATGGAAAGGGACATTAGGACAATTATCTGGGATGGTATTCAAATGAGCAGTTGATCTTTAAAAAATTGAAAGAATGTGAGGGAAAATTCTGAGATGCAAAGAAACTGTCAAAGTGATAGATATTATAAGTTATTATAAGTGCAGAAAAAAACAATACAGAATCTCTGCTGAAAAAACATATTATGAGTCAAAAATGTAAACAGTATCCGCACCTTGGAACAAAAGAGGATGACTGATGTTAAAGTCTAAGCATCTTTCAGTAAGTTACAATTTATAAGTGACAGTCCTTCCATAGAGTGAAATGAGCACAAAGGGAAAGAAACTGAAGATAGAAGGAAGGCAGATCATGAAGGGATAATTGGAGACTTTTCTCTCATTTTCAAAGAGGAGATGATTGGGAAATAAAATGCTGTTGCTGGATAGACCATGGATGCAGAAAAAGTTGTGAATTCAAGAATAACCATAAAGAACTTCTAGTGGGCTGTGGGAAAATAGGATAGTAGCTTAAAGCAGACATTGGTCCCTCCATTAGATGGGAAGAAAAGCAGAATAAATCTGACAACCAGTCCTTATCTCAGAATTAATTTTATATTTCTCCCTTCTAATAAACCACCACAGCAGGTTTTTTTCAATGGATAAGTCATGCTAGTCTCACATATAAACAAGAAAGTTGGGGAACAATACGAAACCTTATCTGGTATGTTATTATTCCCACACAGAAGAAGTAGCAATTATAACGGACTAGCTAGCAATTTTAGTGCAGGGTCTCAGTGTTGATTAGGAGTTTAGTTTGTGATCTATTGTCTGTACTGATTTCATACATAGTGGCTGTTCTATTGGCAGTCATACATACATTTGTAATGAGAGACAAATGAACATCATAAAGCTGAATACATTTGCCCCTGTGTTACAGCTACTTAGCAAGTGATTTCTGCTTAATAAAATGGTGCCCCCTGTTCATCTTAATAATACTGTTGTAGGAGATGATCACTTTCTAGATTGTTCCAGGGAATAAGCCTTGGCCTGATTCATTGATATTAGCCAGATTTGAAACATCAAATACACAAATCAAAGCATTTCAGTGTCTTGAACCTGTTTTACTACTTTATGCAGCTGTTTTTTTTCCTAATCGGAACTCTCATAGCTTCCAATTCTCAAACAGTCCTATTTTAGGTCATGTCTGCAGTTCCCTAGAGTACTCAGAAAAAGAATCCCAGGGAAAGCAAGCTAAGTCTCTAAAATTAGTAAAGACATTCCATCCTTGGAAATAATTCTTTTCCCAGCAACTTAAAAGATAAAATGTGCTGACTACAGTAGTGAAGTTGGACTAATAAGCCAATAAAAAGAAAAGCAAATGGTGTCAGTCAACATCTAATGGCAGTCCTAGAATCTGATTTACAATAATAAAATGAAAGTGAACAGTATTGCATTAAACTATGTTTGAATGAAGAACAAATATTTAACTGTACTACAGCTAAAGTAGAGCAAAACAAATAAATAAAACTTCACTGACATTTTAACAATATTTTACTGTTGAAGAATAACAAAACATCTCACTGACTACAGCTGAAGCAAAAAGGAACACTTACCAAGCACACTAAATGCAGTTTTATTCAACAGTTTGCTTGCAACACTGCAACAAGAAAAAATATCCTTTCCCATAAACATAGGAACAGAAAGATTTCTAACTACTAAAGATGAATAATTGTTACTTCATTGTTATGGCATTTGTGGACAGATTGCTAAAATATGAAGGAATGAGATTCTGAGTGCATACAACTGAAGTAGGTTTGATTAGCACCCTGGTGAGTGGAGGACTTGTCCAGAATGGGAAGGAGTAAGCAGCTGATTGGCTTGATCCTACCACAAACTGTCCATTGGGGGTAGACTAAGAAGTGTAGCTCTATATGCACACAAACAATGGCACTGCAAGCTCTTACAAGGAATGTCTGTACTCTAGCTGAGCAGGTGTGTGTGTGTGTGTGTGTGTGTGTGTGTGTGTGTGTGTGTGTGTGTGTGTGTGTGTGTGTATGTCTGCATGCTGAGTTGTGCATTCATATTGGGATCTAGCTGAAATGATTCTCTGTGGTCACTGGTCAAGAGGGAGAACTCTGTAGATGAATTCCAAAGATATCATACCAGTTGAAGATGATGGTACATCAGTGCCTGTTTTTACAGTCAGTCTTTATTTTATTTAGTTTTTCATTTATTTGTTAAGCAGGTAAATAGGCTGGTCTGTTTCAGCCACAACTCAAGCTCAAAGATCAAAGCAAGAATTATGTGCATAATACTTTAGGAAAAACAAGATATCATACAGTAAAGTACAGCTTCAGTACAGACAGAGGAAAGATACAATCACATTGAGATATAGCAACTATATTGAGGTGGAGAGCACAGTATAATTTACATATATGACAAAATACAATTAATAAAAATGTGTGCATTTGGGTGAGAGCTCCAGTGAGACAAAGCCTATAGAAAGGAGAATTCTCTACAGCATGCGCATGGTCAGATGTGATAGTGCTACCCAAATGTGACTGATGTCTGCTGAACAAGCTCTCCTCACAAGTACTTCCAGGACCATGACCCCGTGGCCTAACATGTCTGGGGTGTGGACACCTCAACCACTGATGGAGCAGAGAAAGTACTGCTACTGTGAGAGTGTGATCAGGCATGGCCATGTTGGCTAACAGCAGGATCACCTGTGATAATAAGCAACAAACAGAGGAACAAAATGAATACTACACTAAATGTATTTATTTATAAATAAACAAAATAAATGAAAATAAGCAACAAACAGAGGAACAAAATGAATGCTACACTAAATATTAAAAACAATTTATATGATAACAAACTAACACTGGTTCCACTATCGTAGATGGCACAGCAATACAGATACTCATTACACCCACCTCAAACATACTGATTAATGTCTATATCTTCCAAATGGTCATCAATAATCAGAAAAACATTTTTACTTACCATGTGCAGATGACTCCACACTTTGTAGGGAAGATGGTCCTGGAAGAAGTGAAGCAAAGGAAGAAGCAAATTAAACATCACAATGGGAATAACACAGGGAGACAGTGAATACATAACTGCCTATATGTCTGGTAAGAATCGTTTTAACTGAAACTTGGCTGAAATGTCCACCCACAACCCATGCGTAATGAACAACAACTGTGTCATATATGTCTATTAAGTTAACAGTAGGTACATTGAAAAAAAAATCCCCCAAGAAGTATTGCCATTTAACTATATAAGCAAATTTAGAAATTGCCATATGTAAGCTTACCTGGAAACTGCTCCTGGGACACAGTTATCTTCCCAGACACATTTGCACTGACATTAAGCACATAGGTTCATAGGTGTGTACTAGGCTAATGGCACTGGAGCCTTTACAAGCCTAGCCCATAGGATTACCCTGGCATCATGCCACCTGACATTAGTTCCTAGCGCCTTTGTCCAGTAGAGCCACTGGAGTGATCTCCATGGTGAATTTTCTATTTCCCATTCACTCATCAAAATTTCTCTTGAAGAAGGCCAGTGAGGTGTCCTGCTTGACATGGGAAGTCTATTCTATAGCATGGGCAGTCTCTGGGTTATGAACCTGTCCCTCCAGCATGTTCTGTTGATTGCCGTCATGAGGTTGAGGTCTCTGGAGCATGTTGTGAAGAGGGATTTGGATTTCTTTAGATGTAACATTTCTAACAGAGCTGGGTCAGACATGGCTTTGTAAGTCAAACAGAGATCTCCTCTAAGTAGGCAATATGAGACAGAGAATAGTTGGAGTCTTTGAGTCCGTCCATATAGGACAAGTGTTTAAGCCCTAGGATCCTCTTTGTGAGGTACTTTTGAAGCCTCTCCAGTTGTTGTAGGTGTCTATTGAGGTACATGCCAAATGGGGCATTGTACTCGATGATTGGCCTAATGAGGGAAGAGTAGAGGGAGACAATGATCTCTTTCTTCCTGGATGCAAAACCCTTAGTAATGAGATGTGCCACATAGAAGGACTTTCTGACCAGAGTGGCAACGTGGTGGTCAAAAGAGAGGTTGCTGTCAACCTGTGTTCCCAGATTTCTTATAACACCTTCTGTGTTCAGTGGACTACCATCAATGTGGTAATTCAAGGGAAATGTTTTTTTCCCAAGGGGGATGATGACACATTTGACACATTTTTTGGCATTGAGCTTAAGGCCATGGTTCTGACACCAGTCGTTGGTGTCATTGAGGCCTTTCTGTAGGATGTCAACATCACTTGGGGAGTTAATCATAGCTCCCAACTTGCAATTGTCTGCAAACTTTGTCAGCCAGAGTCCCTTTATGTTGACCTGGACTTCAGAGAAGTAGATACCAAACAGGAGAGGACCCAGGACCGAACCCTGTGGGACTCCACTCGTGACTGGTTGGCAGTCTGACTTGGAGTCAACTACTTTCACACTGTGTGCTCTATCCATGAGCCAGTTTGCAATCCACCTAGTGATATAGGGGTTGATGCCTAGCTTAGTGAGTTTTTCTATGATTCCTGAGTGGGGAATGGTATCAAAGGCCTTGGCCAAATCAAGGTAGGCTGTATGAACCACCTTGCCTTCATCCACAGCTCTGATGACTGACTCAAAGAAGTCGACCAAGTTGAGCAGGCATGATCTACCCTTCACAAAACCAAACTGTGTAGGATCCAGAGTTTGGAGATTCCCTATATCCTTCTTTATTAGGTCCATGATGATGTGTTCCATAATTTTGCATATCAGACTCATCAGGCTAATTGGGTGATAGTTCCCAGGGTCTGTAGTTACTCCTCCTTTGTGGAGTGGATGACTGTAGAAGTGTGCTATTCAGTAGGGACAAAGCCTGAGGTGAGGCTGTGATTTAACAAGGCACACAGGTGAGATGCCAGTTCACTCTGTAGTTCATGTAGAACACAGCCAGGGATATTGTCAGGTCCCATAGAAGCTGCATACTTGGCCTTGGACAGTGCTGTTTTAACCTGTGCAGCAGTAATATTGGGTGCCTGGCAATCTACTGGTATTATGATTTGTCCTTTGGGGGGGAAAGGGGTAAAGTTAGCACTGAATCTGTCGGCCAGTGTATTGACAATATCTGTTGACTTGGTATAGGAGGTACTGTTGTGCAGTAACTGAGACAAATCTGGGTATTGCCGTGGAGATTCTTTACATAACTATAGAAGCCCTTGTGGTTGTCTTTACTATCTACTGCAATTCTGTTTTCATAGTTAGCTTTAGAGGATTTGATGAGGGGATCTCAACCTTTTGTTGAGGCTGATAAGGGAGTTTTTCCAGTCTTGGGACTTCGCCTTATTCCGCATCAGTTTCCTCCTTCTGTTGTTGAGTTTGTTTATGTCAAGGGACCACCAGATTGGCTTCTTTTTTTTGAGGAGAGCATCTTCGTTCTACTGGGTATGGCGAGATCCATGCATTTATGTACGTGTTCATACAGTGCATTGGTGTATGATTTGGCAGTCATGCAACTATTCTCTATTTGCATGGATGCCGTCAAGTTATCCACCTCTGTTTTTAGGAGCCCAAAGTTAGCTTTCGAGAAGTTTTTCATGGTGGTTACCTTTGTGGGGGTGGGGTGGGAGAGATGTGGATTTCCAAGGTGATTAGTTTGTGGTCGGATCTAACCAGGGAGGAGTTGACTATTGGTGTAGAGCAACGGTCGCCCATGTTAGTAATGACTAGGTCAAGGATGTTGCTTCCTTTAGTGGGGGTAAGAATGAGCTGGTCCAGAGCATTGGAATTAATGAATTCCAGAAAACATTGGGTAAATGTATTGGTACATGAGTAGTTTTCCCAGTTAATGGAGGGGTAGTTGAAGTCACCCAGTATGATAGTGTTAGGTTGGATCCTAATATTCTCTGGGGTGCTTAGGAATGTGTAGTGTGAGTCTTGGGCTATGGTTGGGGACCTATAACAGGCTATGACCTGAATTGCTGTCTTACCCAGTGTTAGCTGCACCTGACATATCTCAGATTATGAATATGGAAACACCACAGGCTTTGGAGCTTCGGTCCAAGTTCTGGAGCCGAAAGGTGTGGAATGAGTTATAGCCTGGTAGTGCAGGGGTGCTTTCTGCTGCCTTGAACCAGGTCTCTGTTACAGCACAAATGTCAATGTTCTCCATTTTAAGGAGTGCTTTGAGAGAGTGCATTTTGAGATTTAGACATCTAGTGTTGAGCAGCATGACTCAGATTGCATTTGTTTGTAGCTGTTATGGTGGTAATTTGGTCTTTGGAATACTGCTTAAAAAGGCACTATAAGGGTGGTAAGAGCTTTGACCAGTATCCAGAAGCCAATGAGTGACAGATGCAGGCCATCTCTGGCAAAGCATCGAGGTCTGTCAATCATGTCATCCCAGGCAGACAGATGTTGGATCCCCTTAGAATGACACCAGAAACTTAGCCAGTTATTGAAATCAATCCTTTTCTGCTTGTACTGTGGTATCATTCTAGGTGATGGTAGGATGCTGCTCAGGGCTAGGGTCATACCTGCCTGGGCTACATAATCCAAGAGCTCCTCCATGTCTCTTTTCATGTAGCCCAGGGAGGTACAGCTCAGGTCAATCACACCCACATGTACAATGACAGAGTCATATTTGTACCTGTTGTTGTTGGCTAAGCTTCTGGTATCATTCTAAGGGGATCCAGTATCTGTCTGCCTGGGATGACATGATCAACAGACCATGATGCTTTGCCAGAGATGGCCTGCACCTGCCACCCTTGGGATTTTGGATACTGGCTAAGGCTCTTGCCACCCCAATAGTGCCTTTTTTAGGCAAGGTTCAAATGATAAATTCACCACCATAACAGGAACAAGCAAGCAAAATCAGAGGGCAGTGCTACTCAATGCTAGAAGTCTAAACCTCAAAATGCATTCACTTGAGGCACTCCTTAAAATGGAGAACATCAACATCTGTGCAGTGACAGAGACCTGGTTCAAGGCTCCAGAGAACACCCCTGCATTACCAGGCTATAATTCATACCACACCTTTCAGCCACCTAACCTGGACCGAAACACTAAAGGTGGAGGCGTGTCCATATTCATTAAGGATATCCACACCTCCAGGCTAGTTGCTCAGCATAATGCATCCGAGATTATACAAGGTACTGTTTGCTTTTTTATTGCTTCATTATACAAGTGCAACTAACTCTGGGCAAGACCACAATCCAAATTGTAACTTGCTAGAGATCCCCCACCATGACCCAGGATTCCCACTCCTCATTTCCTGGTTCACTGGAAAATATTAGGGTGCCACTCAACACCCTAATAATGGGTGATTTCAACTACGCCACCATTCACTGCAAAAACTACTCATGTACCAACTCTTTTGCTCAATGTTTTCTGGAATTCATAAATTCCAACACCTTGGATCAACTTATCCACACCCCACCAGGGGCAGCAGTATCCTAC
Organism: Protopterus annectens; assembly: GCF_019279795.1. Lineage (NCBI taxonomy): Eukaryota > Metazoa > Chordata > Ceratodontiformes > Protopteridae > Protopterus > Protopterus annectens. The sequence continues at coordinate 208,411,748 of NC_056738.1, forward strand.
ACCTGGTCATTACCAACATGACCAATCGATGTTCCACACCAGAGGTCAATTCCTCGTTGGTCATATCCAATCACAAGCTAATCAGCCTAGACATCCACATCCCGCCCCCACCCCCATTAGGGAAACCACCGTAAAAAATTTCTCCAAAGCCAACTTCACACTTCTTAAGACAGAAGAGTCAAACTTCACGACACCCATGCAGATGGACAATAGAGGTACGAGTGCTGAATCCTACACAAATGCACTTTATAAGCACTTACATGAGAGCATGGATCATGCAATCCCTAACAGAACCAAGATGCAATCCTCCAATAAAAGGAAGCCAATCTGGTGGTCCCCTGTCATAAACAAACTCTACAACTGAAGAAAAAAACAGTTGCAAAAAAGAGTAAAATCCCATGACTGGAAGAACTCCCTGGTCAGCCTCAGTAAGAAGCTGAGATCCCTCATAAAATCCTCCAAAGCTAGTTATGAAAACAAAATCACCACTGATTCTAAAGACAACCACAAAACATTCTATAGCTATGTCAAGAATCTCAATGGCAACACTCAGATCTGCTCTGAGTTACAGCACAAGGGCACTAAATATACAGAACCAACTGATATTCCCAACAACCTGGCAGATAGGTTCAGTGCTAACTTTACCCCCCCCCACCACCACCTAAAGGGTCCATCTCTATACCAGAAGAATGCAAAGTTCCTGTAATCATGGCTTTACAGGTAAAAACCACACTCTCCAAAGCCAGGAACACAGCATCCATGGGACCTGACAACATTCCAGGCTGTGTTCTACATGAACTGCAGAATGAACTGGCACCCCACCTAAGCACCATGTTCAATCATAGCCTCACCTCAGGCTTTGTGCCCACTGAATGGTGCACAGCAATGGTTATCCCACTCCACAAATGGGGAGCCTCGACGGACCCTGGGAACTACTGCCCCATTAGCCTAACTAGCCTGGTCTGCAAGGCCATGGAACGTATCATCATGAAACTTATAAACAAAGACATTGGTAATCTCCAAACTCTGGACCCCACCCAGTTCGGGTTTGTAAAAGGCAGATCATGTCTCCTAAACCTGATTGACTTCTTTGAAGCAGTCACTAAAGCCGTATATGAGGGTAAGGTGGTTCACACAGCCTAGCTAGCTCAAGCCAAGGTTTTTGACACCATCCCCCACTCTGGAATTACAGATAAACTCACTAAACTAGGTATAAATCCCTATGTCACAAGATGGGTTGCCATCTGGCTTACTGACAGAACCCACACTGTGAAAGTAGCAGACTCCAAATCCAACTTCAGACCAGTGACAAGTGGAGTACCCGAGGGTTCAGTCCTGGGTCCTCTCCTGTTTGGTCTCTACATTTCTGAAGTACAGGCTAACACAGAAGGTCTTTGGCTAATGAAGTTTACAGATGACTACAAACTAGGAGCCATAATTGAAACTCCTAACGATGTGGACATCCTACAAAAGGGCTTCACTGAGAGAGATGCCTGGTGTCAAAGCCATGGCCTCAAGCTCAATGCCAAAAAGTGCATTGTCATCCCCTTTGGCTAAAAACTCTGTACCCATGAGCTACTGCATAGGTGGTAGACTACTTAACACCAAAAGTGTGATGAGACCTTGGGACACAGGTGGACAGTAGTCTCTCCTTTGATAATCACATTGCCACAGTAGTCAGGAAAGCCTTCTATGTGGCACACCTCATCACAAAAGGTTTCTCATCCAGGACAAAAGATGTCATTGTCCCCCTCTACACTCATTAGACCCATTATAGAGTACAATGTCTCTTTGGTATGGTATAAACAAGACAACTACAACACAACAAAAGACAGCAGATATACCCTCACAAAGAGGATTACCAGCCTAAACAGATGCCTTATGTAGACCATCTCTCAAAAACTCCAGCTTCCCCCTCCCCATATTGCATCCAGAGGTGATCTCTGCATAATACCTAAAGCTAAAAGCTAACCAGAACCAGAACTGATGCTTATGCCCAAAGAACTTAAAATCCCACAAGCCTCAAGCTACACACTCTAGGGATCTAAACCTTGTCCATCAGGAGGGATGACAGATGGAGAGATTCCTTCCCATTCAGAGACTTCCACTACTCATAACAAACTAACTATCTATATCAAACAAAAACTCTTATTAGCATTATGGAAAGAAGGAAATTCACCCCCATTGACAGGGAAAGAAATAGGCAGGTTCTGTTCAGACAAAAAAACAGGGCTTGTGTAAAGACAGAAAGTAAGTGTTGTTGTGCAGAAGTGGCTAGCTAGGCCTGCTTGGCATATGATAGCTAAGGATAGGGACCTGAAATGTAGTTGAACCTATAACCCTATCTTGTTGCCTGGTTTGAATGCCTGCTTTTTATCTTGTGGGCCAGCTCCCTGAGCAAGGTGCCTGATTGACAACACCTTTGTGACTAATCTAGTGAGTGGGACATCACTTCACGTGCTCCACATAACTGTGTTGTTGCAGTGTTCATTTTCATTGTCTGAATCTCTGGCCTTGGACAGGAACTTTTACTTTGGCATCAGTTCAGGGCTTGGTAGCAGGCCCCTCATTGAGCAGTTGTTCCTTCACAGCAAATGACCAATCTGCAGGCTGGCGTAGCAATCACTACTGCTCCTCAATAACACACTGGAGATTCACAAAGTGGCCCACCCTACTCATCTGACATTATCCACTAACAATCAATCTGCTATCATCATTGCCATCCTCTCCCATAGAAATCTTCTGTTCACAGTCACCATTGGTGCCTTTGACTCTGTATCATGATATGACTTCATTCAGAATGCTATGGCCAGGATAAATAGACATAAAACCAAGGAGACAAATACACAACAAACAGATACATAAGTAAAATACTACACATCTTAAAAATATTAAATTACAAGGCTTATTGACTGACACCAATCATCACACAAACATGTGTAAACCTATTTTTCAAGACTCACACACAAACCGATTCACCTCACACCACAATATAACCTTGGTAACAACTTTTCATACCCAAATACTTTAAATACACTTTGTTGCAATTTAAAACACTAAAAATATACTTCAAAATAAAAAACACAAACACACTAAAAAGTGACAACACACACAAACAAGAAAAATGGTGAAGGTTTTTACAAACAAAAAAAAGGTTTGCATAAATAAAAATATACAAATGTTACATAAAATTACTGTGATTTATTTTGTTAATTCAAAAGAACACCTCTTACTGTGCCCAGTCACTCCTCTTACTGTGCCTACCTACTCCCTGAGGGTGTTAATAACTACACATGTCAAAATCTTACAAATTGTTTCATTGTATATTAAATTATATTAACATTACTGTACATAGTGATACTTAAAATGAAAATAAATAATTAAATGATGATTGTAAAAAATAACATAGTAATAAATTGCAATAAAAAATAGTAATATATATGCCAAAAAAGAACTATAAAAAGTGCAGGATAAAAAAAAAGTTGTTTTTGTTTGTAAAATGTAAAAAAAATGTGTAACATATTAAAAAATATAATATAGAAAATAAAATTTTATTTTCAACACACAAAAAAAAAATGTTTCTGCAGATCTTTTTTGTATATATTGATAGCAATATACTAATTTTCTGTAATACAGGTTTCTCAGCATGATGTTGGGTAGCTAGGTTTTACTAATAGATTCAGGCCTCTTAGCACAATTGATGTTAGGTTTTTCAGAAACTAATAGGATTTTTTTTGAGGTAAGATGTTAACAAAACTGTTTTTTTTAGAATTTCACTTTACTGATCTGCTAGGAGTTTTTTTTTCCTTGAATGATTTATAAAAAAAAAAACAAATTTAAATATTTTTACTACTCTGAATAAATAACAAAAAAATTTATATTGAAAAAAATGAGTTTTTCTAACCTTTACTAAAAGGAGGCAAACTATAAAAAGTAAATGATACTGTCTTATCATGAGCCACTCTGCAGTACCATGAAATTAAAAAAAAGAAAAAAACTAGAAAAATATACATCTCTGTCAGTGAGAAATCTGAACAAATAAATAAAAATGAAGCAAATCTCAAATAAAGAAGGATACAATGGAAATCATATGGAAGATTATTTGAAAAGAAAAAAAATACAATATTTCTTCTGAAACAAAACAAATTAAAGAAGGATAATTGAGAAGACTTAGAGAACAGATCTTGAAGAAAAGGTCTTGAAGAAATAACATGGACTCCAAAAAGCTTTATGAAAAAATATATCCTTTTTCAGTTTCATCACTTAACTAACTTCTTAAAAAAAAGTGAAGAAAGATCACTTTAAAAAAAAATCAATTGAAAAAAATCTAAAAAAAATCACTTTTAAACAAGGCATAAAAAAAAATCAAATTAAGATCAAAAAGGAGATATACAAAGATTAAAAAGATGGGGAAATTAATTCATGGTGTAAAATGAAAAATATAATTAAATTAGTTAAAAAAGAAAAAAGTATATAATTTGACAAATGTGATGTATACATTAAATTTGCAGAGAGAAATTTTGTTAAAAAAAAAAAGAAAAACTTAAAAAAAAACATAAAATGAAAATACAAAAAAAAGAAAAAAAAAAAATTTTTTCAAGAAATTGACTGAACTCTAGCAAATTCATTGAAGAGAAATGCAACAAGAGATAATTGCTTAATAAAAGACAAAAACAGGAAAAAAACAGAAGAACAAATGAAAATCAATGTTTTTCATGGTTATAAATCCTTATTAATTTAAATAAGTGATTGAATACTTAAGAACAGGTGCTATACATTACTTTTTACAAGGTAAGCCATTTCTTTCTTTCTTTCCCTACTTCAAATGTTTACCAGTTCCATTTTTAAAATGTAAGAGTTTAATTCTTTTAGCTATACATGAAATTAAAGCCATTTGTTTTCAGTTAAACTATTTATCTTGTTTAAAGTTAATCATCACTATGATGAAACTTATGTTAGGTGACACACTTTCTGATATCTTGGCATAGTTGAATAATGTACTATTATATATATAATACAAGATGCAACAAATGAAACTAAAAATACATGTTAAGTTGCATTCTGTGTTCTTAAAATGGTCTAGTAGTGTGCTACTGATAGTATACTTGACAAGCAATAGCACCCAGAAAGACATGCTATATTATATGCAAAGTATAAAAAAATAGCTTTTTACATATATAAATGTTATTATTGGAATGATATTAAATAACGAGAGTAACATTCACACTTTTACAAGTTAAACCTGGATCATACATAATTGTCATTCTTTTAATGCAAGTTTAAATGCTATGTCTCCTTTAAACAATGACAGTCTGTTTTATATGAAACAGTACATAAAAATAATGCTTACTGAATCATTAAATGTTATTTCTTTGAGTGCAATGGCTATTTAGTAGTTGGGATACATTGAGATGTATTTGTTGTTTTTCGGTGGTTTGGAGGTGAGGGACGGTGTGTGGTCTGGAGGTGGCTTGGATTCACTTTTTAGCATTTATGTGTGAATTACAACTGCTGTACTGCTCATTTTTGAGACCTTATAATAAAAAACAACCTGAAACATCTTAGAGCCATGAGCACTTTTGTGATGCTGCGAGAGTTCTAAAATTCTAAGAACTGTTCAGTTTACTTCTTCCTGTCTAAAAGTTATTACGTAGTTCTGAATATATATATTGTTGTATATATAAAAGTTATTATTGGAATTTTATCAAATAGAGTAACATTCACACTTTTACAAGTTAATCCTGGATCACACAAGGCTGTCATTCTTTTGATGCAAATTTATGTGCTGCTTCTCCTTTAGAAAAAAGTGGCAGTCTGCTTTGTAAGGAGCGTTTCATGCAAGTGGTTCTTGCTGAGTCATTAAATGTTGTTCCATTGGATGCAATGACTTTTTTGGTGGTTGACATACTTTGGAGTGTTTTTTGTTGTTTTTTTGTTGGTTTGGAGAGGTTTGACGGATTGATGTGTGCAGTGTGGGTGGTGGTTTGGATTCACTCGTGAATGTTTTTGTGTGGTTGTGGCTGACGAACTGTTCATTTGCAAGACCTTGTCATGAGGACCAGCTTGAAGCAGCTTAATTAAAATCATAAGCACTTTTATGATGCTGCTAGAGTTCTACAATTTTAAGAACTGTCCATGTTACTTCTTGCTGTCTACAAGCAACTGATCATAATATTCTGAATCATATGCTAAGATGTCAACGAATACAAGTTACATAATAAGCACAATGCAGTGAATTGCATTCTAAACCACTGTCAGTTATTAAATAGTTCTGAATGCTTGCTACTGATAGTATACTTGACATGGAATAGCACCCAGGAAAGTTATACTATGCTATAAATAAAGTTTTGTTTATGTCTTTCTGCTTTTCCCGGTTAGGGGTCGCCACAGTGGAACACCGGTCCGCTAATGATTGGTAGTGGATTTTTATGTACCGGGTTACCAGCCCTGATGCACAACCTTCAACAAAGGCACGTATGCCTCCACACAGAAGACGCACTAGCTGAGATTCGAATGGGACAATGTCTTGCTATGAGGTGACAATGCTACCACAGCACCACCAAGTATATATATATATATATATATATATATATATATATATATATATATATATATATATATATATACAAAAGTTATTATTGGATGTTATCAAATAATTGAAGTAACATTCACATTTTTACAGGTTAAGCCTGCATCACACATAACTGTCATTCTTTTAATGCAAGTTTATATTCTATGTCTCCTTTAAAAATGACAGTCTGCTTTATATTAAATATCTCATATAAATAGTGCTTACTGAATCATTAAATGTTATTTCTTTAAATAGAATAGCTTTTTAGTGGTTGACATACTTTGAAATGGTTTATATTTTTTAGTGGTTTGGAAAGGTTTGAGGGATTGACCTATAAAGTGGAGGTGGCTTGGATTCACTCATGGGTGTTTTTGTGTGGATTATAGTTGATAAACCATTCATTTGCAAGCCCTTGTCATGAAGACCAGCTTGAAGTAGCTTAATTAGAATCATGAGCACTTTTGTGATGTTGTGGGAGTTCTAAAATTCTAAGAACTGTCCAGGTTACTTCTTCCTGTCGAAAAGTAAATAATTATAATATTTTGAATCATATGCTAAGATGTCAATGAATACAAGTTAGATAATAAGCAATAGGCAATGAATTACATTCTAAACCACTGTCAGTTATTAAATAGTTCTGGATGCTTGCAGTTTACCCAAAGGATAGTTTATATACTAGCCTATAGAATGAAACATCTGATAAAAATTTAGGATTGTGTTTCTCTGTTATTATCTCTTTTTAAGGATAACAAAACTTAATACCTCAGAACAATTTATTATGTAAAGTTTGAATCTTAAAATGGAAGATTTTTCAGATATTTGTTCAAATACTACTAGATATAACATTTAAAGAAAAAAACTAAGACTGATTCTAACAGTAGTACTAGATTAAAGAGTATTAAATATATAAAGGTAAATATAAATGTTCTACTATATGACACTCAACACTAGGATTATAGCTAAAACATAAAACCTAGGAAATAGTAATAGTACAAGACATAGCATGCAAACAGAAATAGAAAGAGATCAGAATAAGTCAATATGTATATAGTTAAAGAATATAAATGTGTCCACAAAGATGGGAGGTTGACATAGTGGTAAAGGTGTTCACCTTATAAGCACAAGGTGCAGGGCTTGAGTCTCACATGGAGTAATTGACTGGTCTTAGAATGGTTCACAAGGACAGTTAGCCTTGTATTAATTTATGAACTTATGATTCTATAAACAACTTTGCACATAGTAAATAAAATAGAAAAAATGTAATATCATCTGACCTATAAATTAATAAAATAGAAAAAAATATAAAATTATATGACCTATAAATTAATAAATATGAAAACAACAACTGACTTCCTCTCTATAGTAGACCAGGAAGTTAATGTGAGGTACAGGGAAAGATGATTGTACAGATATTCAGTTTGGTCGACTTATAGTAAATATTCTGAACACCTATTTAACTTTTCTTATTCATAATAACTCACTGATGGGGCTTTTTAAAGATGACGTATACTAAAAATATGAGACATTTCAATATGAATCAGAAGCATGAGCTAAGCTTTGTTAGTCTAATGGACAGTTTGGGAGGTTAGATTGTTCATCTTTTTCAATAAACTAGGAATACTTTATAACATGGTAGAATGTTTTAGGGTTATATCATTAGGTAATTTTTTATTTGTTTCAGAAGTTTTGTCCATATCTGGAGATCTCATATTGTTAAATATAAAGTATATAATATGTTCTGTACAAAAATGTGACTATACTTGTGTTTTTTCCTCTGTTCTATAAATGTTTCATTTTAAATGGATATCTATTAATATTAATGAATTGAATAATCCAGTAAAGAGGGGGAGTCTGTTCAAATCTTGCAATTACAAAAAGCTCAAATAGCATTTCTACAGGAAACACATTTATTTAATAAAGATATAAATAAACTTTCATTAAATAAATATTTGGTTGTAGCAGATTCTGGCTTTTGAGTTAAAATAAGAGGCACCCTCATTTTATGGAAGAACTCACTAGTAATGCTTGAAGTAAAAGATGCTTATGTTGATAAAAATGGTATGTTAAGCATTGCTATCATTGAGTGGAATAGAAAACTATATACATTGGTGAACTCTTATTGGAGTCCAGGGGTTGGAGCTAAAGATGTAAAAAAATACTTAGACACACTATAGCATAATACATGAAAGGTGAAGTCATAAATGCTGGTGATTTTAATTGTATTTTATCAGCAAAGATTGCACTGGAGATAGAAAGCTGAGAATTACATCTTGAGCCAAACACTTAACACATTTTGTAAATCTAATGAATTTAAAGGATATATATATGAGCTAAGGAAAACAAACACACTTCAATTTACCCTTTATTTATATAGCTATAGAACACAAACAAATATTGATAAAATTTTTGTCTCAAACAATCTGTTATTGCATACCAGAGAAGTTTCAATAGTTTCATGTTCATTATCGAACCATAATGCTATAATCTTTAATATTATTTTAAAAACTGACAGTCTAATAAATCTAAGGAGAGTATCAGCATGCATTATTAAAATAAATGGATTCAAGTTTTGGTATGTTAAAGAGATCAAAAATGTCCTAGAAATAAACATGAATGGTGAAGTAACTGCAATTGCCGTGAAGTAACTGCAATTGCCCTGTGGGAGTCACTAAAGGCTTATTTAAATGGAAGAGTTACAAGTTGGTATATTAGTAAAACAAGAGAATGGGATAAAGAATTGACAATATTACAGGCCAAAATAGACACACTAAAATTAAATCTTAAACCAAATGACATTATCAGTCAGTCTGAACTTAAAAACTTAAATACAAAATATGTTGAATTTCTAAATTAAAAAGTTTCAATAAATCTGGAAAAACTTTAACTTTAGGCATATTCAGTGACCCTTTAAGCTTGCATGAATAAACTAAATCCTATCAAAAGAATTATAACACATATAAATAATAAAAAAAAAGTAGAACAGATATTAAAGGTATTCTTGAGGGCTTTAAAATATTTTATGAAAATATAAATAATAGTATAAACAATCTAGATAATGACGATACAACTGAAATGTTTCTAAGGAAAAATATAAATAATAAATGAACAAGTGAACAAATAAAAAAATGATAGACCAATCACTTTAACAGAAATAAAAGATCAACTAAAACATTTAAAAAATAATAAGGCACCAGGCTTAGATGGCCTTATACTAGAACTATATAAAATACTACTCGATGATGCAATTAAAATATTAGATAAGGTCTATAGAGAAATAAAAATAATTGCTGAAGTCCCACCATTATGAAAATATTCCCTTATGTCACATATTTTAAAACAAGATAAGGATCCTACAAAGCGTTCATCATAAAGACCCATTTCACTTTTAAATGTGAACTATAAGATGTTCATGTCCATTTTACCTAACAGAATTAATCTACTTTACCTAAACTAATTAACAATGATCAAAGTGTGTTTATTTTAAACAGACAAGCACAGGATAATATAATAAGAATACATACATTAATATACTATGCAAATAAAAATAAAAAAGAACCTTCAATCAAAACAGTTAAAAAATAATAAGGCACCAGACTTAGATGGTCTTATACCAGAACTATATAAAATACTACTGGATGATGCAATTAAAATATTAGATAAGCTCTATAGAGAAATAAAAATAATTGCTGAAGTCCCACCATCATGAAAATATTCCCTTATATCACCTATTTTAAAACAAGATAAGGATCCTACAAAGCATTCATCATACAGACCCATTTCACTTTTAAATATGAACTATAAGATGTTCATGTCCATTTTACCTAACAGAATTAATCTACTTTACCTAAACTAATTAACAATGATCAAAGTGGGTTTATTTTAAACAGACAAGCACAGGATAATATAATAAGAATACATACATTAATATACTATGCAAATAAAAATAAAAAAGAACCTTTTATCATTAGTCTCAATTTAGATAAGGCTTTTGATTCAGTTAATCGGTCATACCTGTTTAAAACACTTAAAGTGTATAATTTGTCAAGTGAGCTAATTGCATTAATTTCTAAATTATACAATAACTCTTGGGCTTATGTTGAAATAAGTTATTTTCTTTCTAATTCTTTTAAATTACAAAAAGGCATGAAACAAGGCTGCCTACTATCAGCTTTACTTTTTGATATTAGCTACAGAATCCTTTGCTAATAGTATTAGATCCAGTAAGAACATTAATGGTATCAAAATAAAAGAGGATTTTGAACCAAAGTTTAAATGCTTTGCTGATGATATTTTACTAACAGTTGGAAATATAGAAAATTCATTAGAACATATAATTAGTTCTATAATCAGTTTGAAGAAATCTCAAACTTAAGATTTAATCATAATGAAGCAAGTACATTATTAATTAATGAAAAAATAAAAAAAAATCCAAAATATTCTAACTTCAATTGGAATAGCAATCAAATGAAACACATTGGTATAACTATTATGTCTAATAGTAAAGAAATTATGCAAACAAACTTTCAACAGGTTGTTGATAAAATGTTAAGTTTGGTCACAAATTGGAACAAATTCTTCTTTATCATGGAAGAATGATTAATGCTTATTAAGATGGTAATTCTCCCTAACATATTGTCTTTCAGTCTTTAGTATTATCTCCACCAAAAATGAAGCAAGTAAATAATATTCTACTTAATTGTTTGGCATCCTAATAAACTAAGAGTTTTCTTTGGCACAGAAAAGGTTGGGATAATGGAGGAATAGGATTCTCTGATATTCAGTTGCATGCTACTTCAACAAGTGTAAAAGTTATAGCATTGTGGATAAGTTCATCTTATTCAAAATGGAAACAAATACATCAATAAATATTATTAGTAAATAATAAATATATCAAAACTAATCATAAGCAAATAAGTACCTAATTGTTTTATTTGGTTATTAAAACATTTTTGTGTAAATAGTATTACACCCTCTTTTCAAATTCCCTATTTAAATAACATAATTTCCTCTTTCCAAAAGTTCACATATTCTGACCATTACATTATAAAGACTTAATATTTTCTATGTTTTCAATTCCATATACAAATGACTGCTTAGAAACTCATAACTTCAACAAAATGCTAGTATTGAAACAACAAGTTAATTTAATTTAACGGCATCAATTCTTAAATGGTACTGATACACACACACACACACACACACACACACACACACACACACACATATATATATATATATATATATATATTATACTGTTGAAAATTTAAGATCCAAATACAATCAAGATTCTGAAAATTGGTTAGTTTTACAAATATTTAGAGACTTTCGAACACAGAGGTAAATAAGATATTAACCTAGATAAGAAATTGTTCCTGAAATTACTGGAATTCTTAATAAATTAGCAATAATAATGCAATAAAAATAAATAGTATATGCCACAAATTTATAAAATGTTTAAGCTGATTTCATATATTTAGACAGTTCTTATTGGAACTGCTCCTCAAAAATAAATAATGAAGATTTCTCTGAAGAATGCAATAAATTAATTTTAAAATCTACAGATAAAAATACATCTTCATTATACTGGAAATTTTCACTTGGAAATTTTTGCACAGAACTTTTGTCATTTCTAACAAAAGTACAATTGTGTATAAATCAAATAGAATTCAATGCTGGAGATATGATTCTGAAATAATAACTGATTGGATGCATATGGTATATGAATGTGAAGTCATCTCCCCTTTTTTGAAAGAAATGAATAACTTTATTCAAGCTCTATGGTCAGATAGATGTAATATTTCTTATCTTTAGTTTTATTTAATGCTCCAATTCCTGAGATAATTCCAAAAACCCAATTGCCTCTTCTCTGGTCTATTCTTGCTATAGCATGAAAAGTAATTACTAAAAATTGGAAAAGTAAATTACCCCCTGTAGTGTTGAATTTATTAGTATGGCAAAAATTGTTTGCAGTAGTGAATTGCACACTGTAAGGATGAGAATGTCTAATATTACACACTCATATAAATCTTGGCTTAAACTTAAAGACTTGCTTGAAAAGTATTAATTGTTGTTGATGTATAACTTTGATGTATTGATCAGCTGTGGCCCTATATAAATAGTTATTTGTTTATTTTATAATTGATTTGTTTATTTATTGTTTTAAAACCAAATTAAAAAATAAAAAAAGAATCGTTGAATATCAAACTTTGGACTTTGTGTAGCAGATGCAAACGTAGTGTAGGCTATACTTTACTATTAATTGCTAATGTATTGCAATTGTGAATGATTAGTAGGAGGGTGAAGGAAGACACAACAGCAATTCAGACTAATAAGACCAGACTGCTAAAAGGCACATGACAGCTTGTGTTTAATCCACATAAATATAAATAAAACCAAACAAAAAAGTAATAAAAACAAGTGACACACTGGTGCTCATAAAAATAAGTGTTTTCTTCTCAAACTATTCGGGACTTCTTCAGATGTCCAATAATCATAACTCAGTTCTTTAAATACACTAGTAGGAGTCAGGTTAAATAATATCCAATTTGAAAATGAATTACAGCAACACCCTCTTTAGTAGATATCATTGGTTAGTGTCTAGTAACCAATTAGAAAGTGAAAATCTGCAGCACCCCTTTTAGTAGGTCAATTATTGGTAAAAAGACAGTAAACTCTTGTATCCAAGACTTTACGTATTGTTAACCAGATGTAGCTCTCTAACGACTTTAATTTTAACAGACAGGAGATTGAAATATTCTCATTGAGCCCTGAACAGCAGTCTGCTTTAAAAACAGCTACCAATAAAGCTCCTGCCTTTCAAGATGTAAATGCCATGGACCTTTCCTTGAGTTGTGGACCACTTGTTCTATTATGACAAAATTAAACTCATGTTCAGAAAATTTGATTATGTGTCTGGCCAGAGCATTAGTTACTTTTTTCTTACAAATGTCATAAAGATGCTCATACATCCTTTCTCATGAAATGCACTTTGTTTTAGTGATATAGAAACAATTACAATTTTTGCACAAGGCTGTGTAGACCACCCCTTTTGAGCAGCAGTTAAATGTTCCTTTTATTTCATACTTTGTCCCTGATCAAAAAAGGCTCTCCTGTATAAATCCATTTACACATATAGCATTGACCACATTTTCTCATATATTTTATTAAACTTTCTACTATGTAGTTATTTATTTATTTATTTATTTATTTATTTAATTTATTTATTAATTATTTATTTATTAGCATTTGTTGACCAGGAAAATTCCACTGGGTCAGAGACCCACTTTCAGTGGAGGCCCAGGGAGAAAAGCTCCTCAGAGTATTACAAAGAGACAATGTTTAATATAAGATTAAAAATAATACAGATATAACAGATAATAAAACATTTTACAATTTACAATTCATAGGATTACATTAATATTGCATTAGGAATCATTACATAGGTTAAGATTTTACTTCAGTAGAAACACATGGATTGTAATACAGTACTTTCTTTGCAGACAGTGTAGTTTACAGTATTATTGTGAAAGGCTTTGTGTTATTTACATATACCAGGCTAGGATTTTGTGCTGTTTAAGGTGGTTTGCTTCTAAGGCATGAGCAATATAGATTATTTAGATAATGAGATTTTAGAGATACTTTGAAAGATTTTGGATGGTCAATTTGGGTTGTTTTGGATAGTAGGTTATTCCATAGTTTAGTGATAGAATGGGAGAACAGACACTGTCCGTCTCTTTTGTTGGGTTTTGTTATAGAAAGCATGAGCTTACAGGAAGATCTTAGTGTTCTTAGTGTTTAGAGCTAAACTCTAAAATTTTCTTAAAGTTTTTTTCTTTTTTGTAGATTTTATGAGATTTCTGTGTGATGTGTTGGTAGATGTCCTTTTTCTCATACAGTAATGTCCAGTGCTTGTTCAAAATCCATCTCACATGTCCACAGACAAAAGTGCTTATCTTTTTTATGAGCACCAGTGTGTTAATTGTTTTTATTTCTTTTTCATTTGGTTTTATTGAGATTTACATGGATTAAACACAAGCTGTAATGTACCTTTTAGTGGTCTGGTCTTATTTGTCTTTTTGAAGTTTTCATGGTTTGTGAGTTTGTGAGCAATTCAGACTACCTTACCTGCATTGGGTGTGTCACCCAGGATACACTTACAAAGTGTGGAAGTAACTTTAACAAGCTTTTAAATTAAACTAAACAGCATGTATTTATCATGTTTGCACTATAATAGGCTGAAAACTCTCCTGCCTGTGCTCATAAATGTTTTACACTGTCAGGTACTTGTTATAAGTTAAAATAGAAGGATACAAAATGCACTATAGACTGCATTTCTGAGAGTACAGCACTGATAAGAGAAGAATGAACACAATGCAAACAGAAGACAGAGCTGTATTGGTACAAACATATTCATAAATGTTTGTGTGACCATTGTGCTTAATATGTAAGCCACACATGTACAAATAAGTGTAGACGTGTATATGACTTGTTAGTACTGTAGAAGAAATGTGAATTGTTTGTAAGCACATGATTTGCTTTTCTGCTGCAAAGTTGTTTCTGTGGCAAGGAGAGCTAACACACTTTCTTTGTATTTTGTTGGTTCATTAGTAGGAAAGTTCAAATCTAGAGCTGTGTAAAAATTTGTAACGTATTAAAATGTTTTTTGTCATTTTTTATTAATATTAATATTTGCATGTCTCATGGCTTAGCACAAATATGGTAAAATGTATAAATATTTTTAATTTAATCAAAGCTGCCTTAAGAAGTGCAATCCCACTTAGCGCCATAGTGCAGCAGTCATCAGCTTGTATGATAAGGACAGCATAAAATAGAGCCATGAATCAACTGTGTATATATCACACCTGGTAATGACACTGAGGCATACAGCAAATAAGATAGGTAGACCATGATTCAAGTCCAACATTTTTTAGTGATGAAAGTTAATAACCATTTTTTTATAGTATTAATGTATTTTGGCCTTTGCCTGTTTCATTTGTGCATTGCCCACCTGTGCAAAATACTCTATACTGTTACAGACAAAAAAATAGATTGTAATTTTCTAAAAAGATACTTTATTTGTTTTGCTTTCCTTTGTGCAAACATGCTAAGTGATGTTGCATGTTGGTCAACATGCATACACAACACCTGCAGTTCCATAACACCTGCAGACAAAAAAGGATACACTGTAACTTTCAAAAAATACATTGTTACATGTTTTGTCTTCCTTTGCACAAACATGCTAAGTGGAGTTGTTCTGAGGTTAGCACTCTGGACAGTAATGATTGCAAAACATACACCTGCTACCCAGCCTTCCCTGTGGCAAGAGGTGTAAGTTCATGGGCACAATACAGGTGAGCCAGTGTTACAATCCAGCACACTACAAATTCTATTAATGCTGCTCCATGTAATTGTGAATAAAAGTTAACAATATAAAGATAGTTATACATAACAGTAACTATGTATAGCAGTGGATAACATATGAATTATATGTATGACTGGGGGTATCCTGACAACTATGTTTCTGTAATTAAAAGTTTCTTTTCTTCCCTTGGATGGACTTCATACTTTACTGACAGTCATCTACACAACTCATATAACAGACGTCTGGCTGAAAAACAGAATGTATTGTGTGGTCTGACCCAGAACTCAGACTTATTTCCCAAAAGTAATACAAGTATATGTATTTCCTGTATATTGTCACACATTACTCCTGCAACAGACATGAGAATGCATAAACCAGGACCTTATCAGTTCACACACGTACATGGTTAACTGAAGTGTAGCATCACACTTCTTAATGTGCCTATATAAGTAATGAGTATTTCTGGCAAACTCTTCCTCTGTGGCAATGAGGAAAAAGCACCTATATGGAAGAATATGTATTTTCAGTGGCTGGATGAGTTTAGGACTGTTGGCATCCCACAGTTGTGTAAGTATACAGATAAAGATACTTTAAATAATATACAAAGCTAGAGGTAGCAAAGACTGGTATACATAATGATCTTCTGTGTATTTTACAGCTGCCCAAAGATTTCAGTGAACAGGGAGGCCTATGCTGAATGCTTATGAAGACTGAGAGAAGTAAAGGGTATGTATGCAGCACAAATTAACACTTATTTTTTTTTTCAAAAGTACTGCTCTTACATACATTACTAGCAAATTAAGCATGCATATCTTAACTGTAAAATCAAGCATGCATGATTTATTCTGTATCTCATGGTAATTGTAGGAGTCAATTGAAATAGTGTATTTAGATGTTGTGGGTTGAAGTCCCACAAGTAACAAATACATACTAATAAAGAAATTATTAAATATTAATTTCAACAAAATTGGCATAAATACCATGTTGTTAACTTAATCTGTATAATTTTTAAAAACATATGTTCAATATATGCATATTGCAAAGATTATTTGGAACAATTCTCAGTAATGTTTTAGATTTTTAAAAGTTTTAGTTAATGTAAAAGTAAAAATATATTTTTATTGTAGTAATTTATTGCATGTGAAGTTTCTAATTATCTTTGTTTCTTTTTTTCCCTATTACCTCACCCCGGTCTCTCTTTTTTATTTTTATAAGTGGGATTACACCTTTCTGATATCATAATTTTTGACAACCAACAAAATCATTTACAGCACAGGGAGGTAGGCCAACTGCTGTAGTTCAGCCTGCCACTCCTCCAATGGCTGCAACACAAACACCCAACACATCTGAGATGCAACCTGGCACTGTACTGCCTCTGCTGCCCCTGCACTGCCTGGGCCCTCAACATCAGGTAGCATTACCCTGGCAGCTGGTGCATTTGTGCCCTCTTGGAGTATTGGTGGAGGTGGGGATTTTGTATTGGTGGAGGTGGGGATTTTGTCATCCACCAGGAGCTTCCAGTCATGGTGCATGATGTTGTAGAATGTATCACTGGTGTATGCCTGAGGAATCTAGAGAAGTTGCTTGCGGGAATGCAGAGAAAACCTAAATGTCAACTAATTCAACAGGAAGCTGAGGAAGGGGGCAGTGATGACAGTTCTGTGGGTGAGGACTAGATTCTCACTGTCCTCATGCTTGATGAGTATGTGCCTTTGATGTCTCCTCCATATCCCCGATCATGGTATTTACCAACCTTTTATGCTCCTCACTATCCCTGTCTCTGCCTTGTTTGTCCTGTTTGTCTGCACCTGCTTTCTCAACTACCGTACTTACCTGAACCTGACATACCTACATCCCTTTCCCAACATTCCTCTCTTTTTGAAATAAAATAAAAAAAACTGGGCACCTGTCCCACAAAAACTTTTGTCCCATATATAGCTCTCCACTTTGCCCATCTGCATTTACACAGAGTTTGACATCACACAGTAATATCAGGCAAGGGTGAATGGCTGTTCATGTTCTATAGCATCAACTGCACTAGTCTGGTTATTTCCACACAATGCTGCATAAACTTGCTGCACTAAAGGAACACAGAGTTAAAGCAGAATAAAGACAGTACTTTGAACATTTACTCTAACATTTATTTAGACTGCTGAATGTATTAAAATACAAATACATATGTGTACTGTTAACATAAATCATTCAAATGATGTTCATTTTATATAATACTTTAATGTAGTCATTGCTTCTCACATTTGCAGAAATTATCACATTTACCTATGTAATGCCATCTTAACTGAGCTGGATTCAAACCCTTTGCTATTTGTGCTCTAAACATGAGCTCATTACTCTTACAACTGCTGCTACAGGGAAAGCTAGGCAGCAAGTGTATTTTTTATACGTACTATTGTCCAAAGTGCTGACAGTCATGCCTCTCCACTTAGCGTGTGTATTTTGAAAGAAAGCAGACCAGTAGACACATTGCTATTTTTCCATTTCAGCAGTAACCTACATTTGCTCATCACTTAGCTCCATGCAAATGGAGAAGGCAATAGCAACAATCCTTAATGCCATGAAAGTTATAACACAATATTTTCAATGTAAACTACAATATGAGCAGCTTAGTATCTGGTATCTATTTCTACCATGGCATATATGTATAAGTACTTCTCAAGTTTAAGTATATTCATTAAATGTGGATATCGCATGTGCAAGCACTTTGCCATCATATGCACAAACCAGATGCTCAGAGGTGCACTACGTAAAAGGCTGACTGGCATGTATTACTTTGTTTATTGCCCAGTTATTCTTCATTCCATCAAAGTCCATGTAAAAACTCAACCAAAGGGAAGGGGCTTTTTAATGACTGAACATATATTTACTCAGACTAATGTGTGCCCTGAACCCATGCACTTGAAAATGGATATATCAGTAACAGGTCAAATGTCAACTACACTACAAAAATAAATAGCACAACTGCATTGGTACATCATTTAAAGCTTTATACTGACAAAATACATTGAGATTGTCTTATATCATGTCTCAATGTGGACATCGACTTATCACAATAGGATCACTTGTACATCAACACTTGCATATATGCTGATCACCAAATATGTGTGCGTGTATGTGTGACTGCAAGTGTGTAATGTACACAACATATTGAGAAACAGGTGCATGCATGTCTCAGTTTTGCAGCATGCATTTATGACAGCTTATCATAAGTAATTTGCAAAGCTGTCTTTTAAAGCACATTTACACATTAGAACCAAAACTGAAAATCCAAAGTCTACACTTTGCACACACATTTATAACAGGATATGTTACCTGCATCATATAATGCTGATGAGATCATCTATGTAGACCACTATGACAAAGAGAAATCAGACATTGGCCATGGCACATATATTAACTATGTTCTGCAGATGGCAACAAAATAGGTAGGAGTTAAATTACCACAACAGCCACACTATGTGTTTGTGTCTGTATGTGTAAGTGTGTTTGTGCATAGTCAGAAGAGCAGGAGTCTTAATCCTACTGTCAGCAATCAAGTCTCATGGAGAACAAAATTTTTTGGAGTCGTACATGGCTAAACAGCCATTTCATGCAGGCCTCCCAACCTCTTCCCCCAAGCATACACTGATGATGTCATCTAGTATAAGGTATTCTGCAACAGTATAACACTCAGACTTTTGCTGTGGTGCTTCCATTAAGTACTGTGTTCTCTAGCTTACACAGCTAGTTAAGTAGGGGTTCTAATCTCACTCTAGTCAACTTGTGTGTGTGTATTTGCATTGTCAGAAAAGCATGAATCTGTAACCTATTGTCATCGATCAAGTCTCGCGGAGAACGAAACATTTCACAGTCATACATGCCAGCACAGCCATTTCATACAGGCCTCCCAAAATCTTCTGCCAGATATACACCGATGATGTCATCCACTATAAAGGGTTCTGCAACAGTGTAAAAGTCAGATTTTTGCTGTGGTGCTTGTGTTAAGTACTATGTTCTGTAGATAGGTAGGGTTTCCAGTCTCAATGTGGTCACTGATGTTTGTATTCAGTTAGTTTTCATTCTCGAGACCATTTTAGAACAGCATGTGAGACACTCCTGCTACCAACTTCTTCTCACCAGACACTGATGATGTCATTGGCTATAAAATATTGTCTGACAGTATGAAAGCCAGACTTGTGCTATGGTGCTTGCATTAAGTACTCTGTTCTGAAGATATTTAGGTAGGGTTTTAGTTTCACTGTGGTCAGCTAGTTTGTGTTCAGTTAGTTCACATTCTGGAGACCATTTTAGAACAGCATGTGAGACACCCCTACTAAAGTCTTCTTCTCACTAGACACTGATGATGTCATCAGCTATAATGTGTTGTCTGACATTATGAAATTCAGATTTGTGCTGTGGTCCCAACATTATGTACTGTGTTCTTTACCTTCTGTATCTAGATAGGGGTTTTAATCTCACAACAGTCAACTTGAGTGTGTGTTCATTAAAATTATATTTTTGAGACAATTTTACACCAAGATATGACTCTACATCTATGTCAGACTGTCCTCCAAACATCTTCTTCTCAGCATACAATGATGCTATCATGCTCTATAAGGTGTGCAGTGACACTGTTAAAGTCAGGCATATGTGGTGTTGCACTCTTACATTGTGCACAATCCAGCTTCTCTACCTACACAGATTTAATGTTCAAATTTGACTTCAGTCTACAGCTGTGTGTGGTTGGCAGTACATTACAGTTATTGTATGATTTTTTTGAATCTCTTTTCATTTAACTACCACTCAGAAAAATCTTTCACATAGCCCCATGAATCCAATATCCCTTTTTTTCTATCTGTCCACATAACAGCCTTCCTGCAGAGGACTGGAGGATGTCATCATCCCAAAGACACATACACACATCATGAAGGAGAGTACTTAAATGAGCCTTTACAAACCATCTCCAGGCCACTGGATGTACAATTGTCAATTCTGTCATGGGGTGGTGCACATGCACATATGAACAGAGGCAGTATGTAATATAATCAAACACATACAAACATGCACACATGGCCTCACTATCTTTTTTCACATAGATATATCAAATTTGGTTTACATAGTATAATAATGGCTATGATTTTATGTGATATTGGCTGTTAGCCTAGTAATATCCAATGACCCTAAGAACATTGTACATGTCAATGTTGTTGTCATCCACATATACTACATTGAGGTGTGGATGTATGGTAGCTCTACAACAGTGTATTACAAGCTGTGATGTGAGGTAATGTATTGATGGCCACTGCCACCATTTGATTACATGTTCTTTCCATAACAGCTGTAGTAATATGCCTCCTGAGAAATGTTGACATGGGACAATACTATTTACATTGTTGGCTTAATAATGCATGTGTTTTTGTAGTGGAGTATATCAACAGTCTATGCAGTTCTAAATCAAGCATCATAGTGACAGTTGCAGTATGGCATAGGTGTGCTTATGTATACCTACCACCATTAAATGCTCTCTGACATACAGCAGTATAGCATCATACAGATTACATGGGCACAGACATCTTGTTTCATCCACATGTTGAAATGCTGTCATATACAGAAACATATCACAAGTTTTGATTCAGTTGCAACCTTGGTGAATTCATTGTATGTGTAATTGTGTTGCTATTCACAAGGATTACTGAGGTGGTCCCCAGCAGTGGCAGCTGGTGACTTCAAATCAAAGGGGGGCTGCAGGAGACAGCTGAATGGGCGGGGCCAATGGGAAGGGGTGTGGCCAACTAGAAAGAGGAGGAGCCATGCTCAAAACCACAAAAACTAACTTTAATTAAATACGCTGCCCTGGGTGCCAAACCGTCGTTATGAGAGTCCAATCAAGACAAAATGAAGTGTAGAAGAATAAAAATATTTCAATGCATTGGCTGCATGACAGCTTACTTAATATCTAGATGGAAACAAAAAGGTTGTGAGGCATGAAAAAAATAAATTACTTTTTAAATACATTACTGGAATGCCAGTCAACTGACTGTGGTGGTGGTGCTGCGGTAGCATTGTCACCTCACAGTAAGATGTTGTCCTGTTCGATTCTCAGCTAAAGCGTCTTCTGTGTGGAGACATGCATGAATGGGCGTACCTTCGTTGAAGGTTGTGCGTCAGGCTGGCAACTCGGCATGTAAAAATCTACTGCCAATCATTAGCTGACTGGCGTTCCGCTGTGGCAACTCCTAACCGGGAAAAGCCGAAAGACACAACAACAACTGGAATGCCAGTCAAAATCAAGTATAAGAAAAACAAGCAGCACTCAACTCAAACCACTTCTCCTTGCACTGCAGTTCTAATTATAATTTATATTCAGCTTTATTAGTACCAAGTAACACGATGAAAGTAGAAATCTCTGTGATGCCCCCACTTGTAAAAATGTTTCTTATCCAAAAAAGACCTGCTGCCTGACAACTATCTACTTGTTTCATGATGAAAACATGATCAAAGTAAAAAAGCAAACAAGAAACAAGCTCAAGATACAGTGCTTAAAGGATTACTGTACAGGTTATGGACCACACATGATTGGCATTCTGTTTATTTTACAGGTAAAGCCTGCAGAGATGACTGGAAGTCAACAAGTGTAATGAGCTTCTTAAAATAATGTAATCCTGTCCTTTATTACAAATACTGTCATATGCATTTCAATACCAAAGGCTTATACATTATCTAGTTAAGTATTCTCTGCATGGCAACAACAGAAAGGCTTTCAATGTTGGCAATTCTTTAACAGTATGCTTATTAAAGCTTACTTGCATCTTACGATCTCAGACAAGCTTACCTGATGTCATTAAAGCATTGCTACTTAAACAGAGAGCAACAGGCACTTTGAGTAATAAGCATAAATCAGCAGTACAAAAATATGACAAACCAGACCATTCTGCAAAATCAAGGACAGATGAAAAGCCACTGTAGTACTTGTGTCTACCTTGGATGGGGGGATACTCTGCACATTTACACTGCATAACTACTCCTTGCCTTGCTTGGACACATCCAGAGTCACTACATGGGGGAGTGGGGTGCAACAAGCATGTCACAATTTGAAATGTCTCTGGCTGACTGTGATGGCCCTGACACATTTGTCATACCTTTCAAACTCAGAGCAAGAAATCTGGACAAAGCCATACACAGAAGTGGGACAAAGGCCCAAAAATATTTAAATATTGCTCTGATAAACTTAGAAAGATAATAGAATAGGTCTTGCATTAGTATGAATTTTCTGAAGGGTATGAAATCTGAAACTCAAATGTCTGCCATTATTTTCTAACTTCAGTCTTTAATGATTTGTCACTAATTTGCCAAAAAAAAACAATTTTATGAAAAATGGACCAAAAATGTGATGCAAAAATATAAAATAGCCACACAATACAGCTGGGAACCTGTCAAAGAAGGGACACTTTAATATTAGTACTGCTAACTTGAGCAGCTGACAAAATAAAAGAATCTACATGCATTTCTGAAATAAAAGTAATCTATAACTCTGATTATTACAGTTATTTCTTAATTGTAAACCCTCCATGTTTTCTTCCAAAATTGCTATTTTGCAGAGGGATTATTAAGGGGAAGAGCAACATTTTGAGCCAAAATTGGGAACAGTTAAGAGGTTTGGCTATGCCTAATTCTATAAAGCAATTTATTTGCATGTACCTCTCAACCACTTAATACAATAAATCTGGACAAGGCCAAATATATTGGGGGAACATATAAACAGTACTAAAAATTGTTCTTGTATAAACTGAGACAGTTGATAGAATAACAGGTCTTACTTTAGCATGCATTTTTCTGAAGGTTATGAAGTCTGAAACTCAGTGTGCCATTATTTAGTGACTTAATTCCTAAATGATTTGCCAGAAAACCACAAATTTTATAAGGAACAAATCAAAAATAAGAAGCAAACATCTATTCATTCTTTGAAAATCTGGACAGTTGGGAGATATAGTTCAGCTGGGGCTGTCTGAGTTTGCCGCCCTTCCCCCTCACAAAATGGTTGAATGGAGCCTCCCCCCTGCAGCCATTCCATTGATCCATTACTTGGCTATTTCACTCCATTTACCATAAACACTAATGTGCATACTGCTTTACTTCTATGATGATTTGGACTTCATTTGAATGTTTTATTTTGCATTTTACAGCACAAACACTAAGACATCTGCTAAACAAAGCAATGCAGTCTCACAATGAAAACAGACTTAGCATTAAAACTTCTCTGCCCTTGAAACTCACATTCATTGAAACAGCCTTGAAACCCGCATTCAAAGAAAATACATTTTGCCAGTGGCAGATAAAGATTAATTCTGGGCTGTTTTTAAATCATAGGCCCCTTGCATATGAAACATACATGTGCTCTTTGATACACCTTCCTGATTGTACTAAATTATATTCCTTGTACAATACAGTACAGTTGTTAGAGGGCATTTTAAATTTATTAAACAATGAAACAAAATCCCCCTTTCCTCAGTTTTACATTGGGTCTGGGTGTTATATCAACTTTAATCAATTTGACCAAATCACTTGGAGCCAAAATCCCCTAGAACCAATGTTTACACTGCTGAATTGCTAGTCTAATTTACAAAATATATGAAACTATAGTACACATAGGTATGCAGATATACAAGAGAAACAGAAGAAATATATTGAGACAAAAAGAAACATATAACCTGAAATTTATAAATTCAGTAAAACAGAACACTGGAAACTTCTGAGTGTAAACACTTGCTAAACAAATTTAAGAAACCTAGGAAATATTTGCATCCTCCCAGATTTAAATAAAAAAAAAACAGACACATAAAGATACATACAAACCTAACTCCATGGTGAAGAGGGATGAACACCTGATTTGGCCCATATGATCTGGATTTGATTATCAGCAGAAGTACTTAAGGAGTAAACAGAAGGGAATGAAAGTGAGTGGATAATGCTGGTTCACCCATCCTTGGTAGAAACTGTTGTCTTTATCTTATTTTCGGAAGTCCATAATTGTGTTTTGAACATATAAGGGCTCAACTTTGTCAGGGCCAGCCAAAGAGTATGTGCACTCTAGCTGTTCACTTTAGGTATGTGGAGCATGCCGCCCATGTGTACATAGCATGGTGAACATTTCACTTTGCAGGCTAGTCAACAGAGGATGACTGCAGAAACATCAGAAGTTCCCTTATTTCTATAAAGTTGATGACCAAGTTCTCTGTCTTTCTGGTCTACCACCCCCACTCCCTGCCTCCCCCACACATTTTCCTTAATGTAGGAAATGAGAATATTAACAACTGATTAATGTAATAATGTAATATGGGATATGAGGTTTGATGGTTGAGGAGGTAGCAGGACTAAATAAAAAAAATGATAAATAAAACCTAAATCAATAAACCATTGCACAAAAGGTGCATCAGTAGGGCATGGAAAATACTGACTGCTTAAGACATGATACTTGGTGGGTAAATGGACTATGCTAGTGCAACTGAGTTATCATAAATCCAAGCTAGAAGAAAGGTGAAAAAGGTAAAAATATAACTAAAGTTAAGATGGAAACGTCAAAGTAAGACAAAATAGAAAAAGCAAAAAAACACGGATGTACAAAATCAGAAAGAAATTAATAGTATGAGGCATGAAAGTAAAACAGTGTGCAAATACTTCGATAATACATGCCCATGCAAAAGAATTTGTCTGGCAAGAAGCAAAGTGCGCAAAATGTTTAATAAATTAAATCATTTTGCAAAAACATGCAAGAGTTCAGAGAAGTAGAGCAGGCAAAATAAAATGTAACAGAAGTAAAATACATTAGAAATGAACAAAAAGTTCAGAAAACAAACAATACATACAGTAGCATAAGAAATGGAAATGATGAATGTTGTTTCAATAAAACAGGCAACAAAGATTGGATAAATCTACATACAGTAAATAAGAAAGAAAATGCAGTCAATGTAAGAAGTAACTCTAAAACTGCTGAATAAAAGGATATGAATATTGATAAAGTCAGGATCATCTATAAATCATACAAATGAACATATTTGGAAAGTTAAAACTACAATTCAGACAAATTTCACCAATAAGATATATTTTAAGATTGAAATAAGACCAGATGAACAAGTAGCAAAGATAGAGATGCATATTTAGAAGTCAATTTCAAGTTCACGTTCATTTACTGTTTATGTCCTGAGTACTTAACAACTTGGAACAGTATAGTAAAACAATAAAATTGACCACAAATTGAATATTACAAAAATAATGAATGATGCATGTTGCTTATTCACACAATATCATAAAAACTTAAATAGATACTGTAAAAAAGGAAATTATCGCAATTTGTAGAACAATTACTACTGATGTCAGAAAAAACAGCTGCAATGTCAGAAATAGCTATGGATTTTAAAGCTGTTTGGAAAACCAATAGATGTTAAATAAGCATGAAGCACAATATATGGAAAGATGTTGTCCATTAATTCAAAACAGCTTAACTTAGACATTGTATATAAGCCACAGTGAGCTCATACAGCTGGTTGAAATCTACTCAGTCATTTGGTTTCTCCAAATTCATTCTACAGCTGTAATACTCACATCTCTTGTAGTCTCTTCAAGGTCAGAAGAAAAACATTACAGGAACAGCACTAAGCATCCCACTTAATGATACACTCGGTGGTAGCGCATTTCAAGGTCTGGCATTCAGTGCAACAGGACTGGATGATGGTAAGACAGCAACAGCAGTATCACAATATGTCACTTAAAGATAACCCATTCAAAGCACAGGCAATCAATGCAACAGTGCTGCATAATAAAAGCATATTACCAGCAACACCTAAGCAACAAAACCCAAGTACAAGTCCTTGCAACAGGCAGCAGAAGGAAAACATCAGTGACAACTGTGCAGTGACAATGCAGTCCAATCAGAAATACAGGCCTTTATAATACCTAGTGGAAAATGTACCAGCCAACAGACCATAAATGAAATTAAAGTTCACAAAACAGTGACAACATAATAGAGTGTAAATGAAGATTTTATCTGCTGGCAACCATATGCCACCATCTTGGAATATGGACTTAACATGTTAGCAGTTAAAATGTCAACATTTTTAAGATATCAGCTATTTTAAAGTAAAATGTACAAGAACAAAACTATATATTACTACTCTACACAGTGCAGTGCCTTAGAAGGTTGTGCATGAAATTAAATTTAAATTATTCAATTATATATTTTTCTGTTTTAAAATGCTATCATATTTACCATCAAACTTCATCAATGTACAACTTATCATGTTGCATAGCCTTTCAATCAGATTTTTTGCTTCAGTTATAAAGCAATATATGTCTATGTATAATATCTCTGAATACAAAGACTTCTACTCTTCACATACTCTTTTTTTATTTTGACATCAGAATTATTTATTCCATATATACTTATACTGTAATTGAGAGTGCAGGTTATCATAGGAATAGATTCACAGTTTCATAGCTAAGTACTAAGCAATTAGTGTGCAGACCATTACAAGCCTAGACAAAAAAACTCTGTTCAAATGTACTCTCTTGTCTCACAGTGGACAAGACAGGATAGACTGGAGAGATTATCTAGGTGTACCTTGCAGGTGACAAATGTGTACTCTGCTTAATGTGTAGTGGAAGTTTGTTCCAGAGCTGAGGTACACACTGGGGTATGAATCAATCATGCAAATGTATCTTGCTGATGAAGGTTTATTTCTTTTAACTGAGTATTTTAGGTAACATTAGGTCAACAAATGAATAGTAGATCAAATAGGGCTGGATCTTTCATGGCTCCAAAAGCTAGATACAGATCTTCATGAAAGAGTCTGTAAGAGACCGAGTACAGGGACACTGCTGAATCTCTTTGTAACAAATATTTTTGAGGCCAGTGAACTTTTAGCTATGAATCTCTATGGTCTGTCAAGTTGTGTGATATGCTTAGACAAATACATACCAAAGGGTACATTATATTCAATAACAGGTCTGATAAGATACGGAATTAAGACTTACTTGGATCTAGTGGAGATGCTGTTGGAAATTAGATGAACCAGACAAATGACTTCTTGAACTGCTGTGGAGATGTAATGGCAAATGATAAGGCATTATCAAAAAAACTACCTAAATCCCTTACAACAGTGTCTGATTGGAGGAGTGCATCACCTATATGGTAGGGGAAACTGTTATGCTACATATTTTACATTTAACTAGGGATTGTTGTCCTTGCACCAGTCATTATCATGGTCTAACCCATGCTGGAGCAATTTTAAGTCAGTTGAAGATCGAATAATAGCACCCAATTTACAATCATCTGTAAACTTAGTTAACCATAGTCCAGGAGTGCTGGTCTGAGAAGCAGAAGCCAAATAGGAGAGGTCTGAAACTGAGCCCTGTGGTACAACACTGTAACCTTTTTGCTTGCAGAAGTGGGACCTGCAACTCTAACCACCCAGGTTCTGTACCTACAACTCCAACCACATGGGTTCTGTGAGACAAACAGTTAGCTATCCACTGCACAGTATAAGGATTTATATTCAGATTTACAAGTCTATTAATAATGGCTGCATGAGGAATAGTTTCAAAGGATTTGGCCAAGTCTAGATATGCTGTATGTACTGCATAATCATTATCCACTGCTTTGTTTATTTTTCAAAGAAATTAATGTGGTTAAAGAGGTAGGACCTTCCTTTGATATAGCTGAATTTATGACAGTCCAGGGTTAAGAGGTTTTCAATATCCAGTCTCATAGGAATTATAAGAAGTTCAAGGCTATGGAGTCTTGTAAACATTACACCTTGCCAGTTCCCACCCTAGACCGCACCTCTCATCTCAAGGAGGGTTATGATAGTCAAGCATGGTGTCAGTTCATAAATGCTCATCAAATTATGAAGGAAGATAGATCATCACAGTAATTTATATGCAGGGTGAGGCTATTCTAGAGGTGAGGGAGACAATCAGTAATAAATATGTCTCTTTGGCTTGTTTATTGATCTGCAGAAGCAAATTTAGATCCCTTGTTTTGGTATTTGCGGGAACTGTTTGATTTGTAAAGGTACAAAAGATTTTTGACTAACTAGATCCCCGATAGCTCAGAAGGAAAGGTGTAAGTTTCCTAATGTATCAACTCTGGAAAGTATCAACTATCATGGGTGTCAAAAAATATCTCTCTGGAAACAGTAATATTAGCCAATGTCAACACTGACTGGCAGAAACTTAACTTACATTCCTCACAGATAGCATAAACCTATTTGGATTTTTCTCAACTAATTACTCACCCAAGCTTTACCAGCTCTACAAACCAAAATGGCTCAATTGTTGATTGGATTTTGGTCTTCCGTCCCAGCAATTTCTCTATATCCAAAACATTTCTAGCCTCCTTCATTGATCACCACCCCATCTGCACAACTAGGCTTATCTCTCATTCCTGCAGACAACATATATACAAGACAGTATGAAACCTATCCAACTTTGACCCGCAGGTCATTACAAATATATTAAATTCCATTAATTGATCCTTCCTTAAATACTTACGCTAGACAATGAGGTTGAACAATTTAATTCTACATTCCTAAACACTTTAGACCAGACATGTCAAACCTGTGGCCCATGGGCTGCATGCGGCCCTCAGACCTCTTCTATGCGGCCCCTGACCTCTAACTGCAGCATTGATGTACGCATGCCCTAAAACACTTTTTTTTGTGTTTTTCATGCCCATGACCTATAACTCTGTCGGTGTGTGCGTGCACCAACGTACCCTTCTAGTTTTGATTTTTTTGTGCCAAAGAAGGGATCTGTGTGTTCCCGCCATTATTTCGTGCCAAAGAATCAGTGTGTATTTTTTCTCGCTGAAGAAGGACTCGTGTATGGATTTGCTGCCATTGTCTTTGAAAGGGACAGCACTTGCCTTTGTTAATAGATAAGTATGGAGTGAGTGAGTGAGTACATGCATGAAAGCAGAATGTCTGTGTATGTGAAAGCAGAAGACGATTGTGTGTGTGATGTGTGCATGACAGAGAGACAGAGAGAGACACATGAACAAATAGGCTAATGATGATCAATCTACCTGCTGAACACAAATAAGTTAGCTCACAGATATATCATACATTAAAAGTACACTTTCATTAAATTTCGGCTTTCCTGACAGAGAGAGTGTTGTATTGAATATGAAGTCATACTTCTCAACTGTATGGATTTTCGCTTCATCTTCCAATTTGTGTCTTTTGCTTAGGAAATAAAATTAGTCATCCAAGGTAATGCAGTTCCAAGGAGTAAGAATGAGACAGCAGCCTCGGGTTAATGAGGCAGTAGTAGATTGACTTTCTGGGACTGTAGCACATACAGTTGAATTGTTTTTTTTTCTGACAAAAAAGCACCCAGTACTGTTTAGCCATTGGTGGGTTCTAAGCAGTGGCAGACTGGACAACAATAAGTATAGCTTTGGTGGATCATCAATACTGGCAAATCAGGTGGGCACAATGTTATTTTTTAAATGTTGTGGGTTTTAGTGTGTGTCTGTGTGTTGGAAGGGCTGCAACAGTAGATGATTATTAAAGACAGAGACTTACGGACTGTGGAGAATATGTTTCTTTGTTTCAAAACCTGATACTTGGGTACTAGGCATGCCAAAAGTAGATGTTTTTAAGACATAGCTTCTTGCCATTTGCAGTGGATGGATATTTATATTTAATGGACAATGCTAGCAGTATGAGTGTGGTCCTGTAGGGATATGGAAGATGCCAAGTCTACCACTGCCAATGTCTTGTAAAGTGACCTGGAAATGAATATTGAGATGTTACTGAAAAAATACAGTAAGTGAAATATAGTTTAATTAAACAAATTGCACTTGCAATTTGCAGGCCATAATTAAATTTATTTCAGGTAATCCAGATCTTGGTAGATTGTATACCATTAGACTTAATTAGGGAGCTTTCATTCTGGGGAAATAAGCAGCCCTAGTGTCAGTGAAAGCTCTGTGGTTGTTTGCAGGTAGAAAGTTGCAGGATTTGGATGCAATGTGTTAGTTTTATTTATTATTTTTAATGCATTTGTCATTTCAAAGCATGTTTTTCTTTGTTGCAAAAGAAGGCAGGATTGAATGAACCATATAATGTTTAACCGACAATGATAGGATAGAAAGATTATAAGTGATGTATAATGTTTGCAGCTACAGTTGTTTCAATGGTGTCTGTGATGCATAACTATTTTTGGGCATGTCCCGCTTTTATTTTTATTTTTCTCCAGATTTCTTGCTCTAAGGTCGAGAGGCATGGTTCCAGACTAAATCAAAAGGTTGTATTTACCTTGGAAGACTTTTCAGCATAATTACGAGAAACAGAGCCTTTTTAATATCTCTGCTTATTTCCAATGTAAACTGCCATGTAACCTTGCAAATAACCTTCTTATTAAGCTACTTTAATTCTTTTGGAATTGACAAGTATGCTTCATTGGTTTGAACGTAAGCATAGAGTGCTGATGTGACAGCCCAGTAAACTGTCAGTCTGAATAACTTCTGCACAAATTAAAATGTCTGAATGTCAAATGGCTTTAGATTGGAGGGAAGTTACATGTTTACTCCAGTGTGTAGTATGATCTTAGAGAGTTTATGGATTTTTTATTGATTTACTTTTTGCCGAGCAGTTGTTTGCTAACTTATTGATGGTGGGAAATTGGATGGATGAGTCCATCTCTAGTATGATTTTTTTCAGATATTTTGACTTCTAGAAAATTTCACTCAGTGAGTGTGTGTCACGCGATTACTGAGATTGCCTATTTTGGAAGTAGGGGCTCCTTTTGTGAGTGTGTGAAAGAGAAATTTAATATGTATACTGAATATATTTTTGCAAATGGAATTCTTAGTTAAATAGGCCCCTCTTCTTGAGTAAGTTGACTTGAGTAACCAATATTAGTTCTTATCCATCCAGGTAGGAAAGTTTAGTATGTGGATTTTCCATCCGGTTTGATGAAGGCTATACTACTTACTCAAGGAGTACATTTATGGCTATCCATCCAGTTGTTGTGTTGCTGAACTACATTGTTTGATAATGAGAGGAGCTTTTTACAGAAGTTGAAGTTTTTGTGTCAAGAACCTGTCCATACAAAGCGGCTTGTTTATGTTGCAGTGAAAGCTGTGGTCTTTGCAGCGAGCGTTTTAAGTATAACCAGTATTTCTGAGGTGGAGGAAGTCTCTTAAGGCAAGATCTTTCTTAGCCTGGAAAGCAAACTAGTGATTAAATTATAGGGGCCAGTGAGAGACAGAGGAAAGCAAGAAGCTTTTTAGTCTGTTTGGATAATTAAGTGAATTTAGTCCTTTGTCCTTTTTTGTCAGAAATGGTTGTAGCCTTTCTTTTGGCAGGGTGTTTTGCAGAGGCACATGCCAAAAGGGGCTTTGCACTCAGTAATGGCTCTTATAAAGGAGGAATACAGGGATGTTATGACCTCCTTATCCCTGGATGAGATACCCTTACTAATGAGGTGGGCCATGTAAAAAGCTTTCCGTACAACGGAGACAACATGGTGGTCAAAAGTCAGGTTTCTATCAACCTGGGTGCCCAAGCACCTCACGACTGATTGCGTGCTTACAACATTGTTATTAATGTGATAATTTGTGAGGACATCACTCTCCCCAAAGGGGATGATGATGCATTTTTGGCATTTAGCTTGAGGCCATGTTTCTGGCACCAGTCATTTGTTTGGGTGAGACCCTTTTGTTGCTTATTTAGAATTGTTTTAAGTCAGTAATGTGAATTTTTACTTTACTGTAAATTTGTTGGCTTATTTTTGTGGATTATAGCATTGTAGGATTGCTAATGTTGACATTTTACATAGCTGGACTGCTGTAGTGGTTTTTCCAGTGTGAAATGCTAATGCTGTAGTGAATATATATTTATTTGTAAAACAAATATATATATATATATATATATATATATATATATATATATATATATATATTAATTAACTAAGATGTTAGAGTTAACTGTTAGATTAAAGAGAATAAGAATTAGAATTTTAAGGCAAATATTAGGCATTTATTACATTTATTCATTGTTCGAATGCACCTACAGTACAACCAGGAGGTTGACTTTAAGAGTTAACTATATGATATATTTTATATGCGGCCCTAAGACAATTTCTGTTCACTCAATGTGGCCTCAGCAAGCCAAAAGGTTAGACACCTCTGCCTTAGACAGTTTAGCTCCACCAGAAGGAAAAGAGTCAAAACCAACTATACTTCTTGGCTTTCTGTCTATACCAAATCACTCATTCAAAAAAGAGACAGTGCTTAGACAACTTATCTAAAACATAAGACTCATAATAATTTGCAACATTTCAAAGCACTGCATAGCCTTGTAAAGAAACAGGTTAATTTAGATAAAAAAAACGATTTTATGCAAAGCCACAAGATCAGCACAAATCCAGTCCCAAAACATTTTGGTACACTATCAAAAAAATCTGACACACAGGGAGTCAGGCCATCGACAACCCTCCTGTGATAGTACTTCCCCTGACACTGCATCTCATTTTAACTCTTACTTCATCAAAAGCATAGTTTCGATCACTAACAAATTCCCTCCATCACCCTCTACTTTCTTTCAGCCTCCTATTATCTGTCACTCCCATTTTCCCTTCAACCAGTTCCCACTTCGTTCATCAAATCCCTCTCGTGCAAGCTCAAGACATGTTCCTCCTCTGCAGACACTCTTCCTAATGAATTCCTGAAAATGGCTGCTGACTCAATTGTCTACCCAGTCTCCATAATCATTAATAGATCTATCAAGAAAGCTTATGTCCCCTCCCTGTGGTAAAAATCCTTCCATTTCAACAGAAATTTCTAACTTTAGGACAATTGCTATTCTTTCACCACTATCAAAACTTCTAGAAAAAATGGATCCATAAACAACTTCTTCAATACCTACTTGACAATAATCTTCTATCTTCTCTCTCTCCCACCCAACATGGATTCAGACCAGCACACAGCACTATTACTGCTCTACTATCCTTTACTGACACTGCCAACAAAGCTCGTGACTCAGGAAACTTTCTCTCTTCTCTGTTTTAGATCTATCCAAAGCCTTTGATACTGTCTCCCACAGAAACTCTTATCACAACTATCTCTCCTGGGCTTAACTTAAACATCCTTACAATGCTTCAGTTGCTATTTCTGTAACAGATATCAGTCTGTCAAATGGAGCTGTTACTTCTCTACTTACTTACCAGTCAGCACTGGGGTACTCTTAGGCTCAATACTAGGTTCACTCCTCTTCAACATTTAATACTGCCACCAAACAAGCCACCCTAATTCAATACGTTGATGACTCTACATTAATCTGCTCCACCAGGAATCTTTCTCATCTATAGAGCTTAACTCAACAAGCATTCAGTTCCATTGAGTCTTGGCTCACCAACAACTATCTACTATTTAATCTCCAAAAAGCTAAACGTCTACTATTTTTACCAAAACAATTTTCTCCAGATACTTCTAACTTTGCTATTACTTCTCTGAACAATACTTAAACCAATGTGGTTTCACACACAAAACTGTTAGGTGTAACTATCAACAAGAATTTTAAGTTTGAACTGCATATCAGCAACAACATAAAAAAAATAATAATCAAAAATTGAGCATGATGTACAGGGCTAAGAAATTCATCTCCAACACTGCAAGAGTAACCCTTGCCACTACCTATCTCTTACCCTCCCTTCTACACACTTCACCAATCTTCACTCTTCCCTCAAAGCAAAACTTAGCCAATGGTATAATAAAATAGCTAAATTTGCCACAGGTCAAGCCCATTACTCTCACAATTTCTCTGCTCTCAATACCCTAAATTGGTTTGAATTATCCTGTCTTCTGACCTTTGATAAACTAACACTAATATACAAAATACTGTACAACTCCTCATTTTTACAAACTACATCATCACTACTTCTACACCATATTCCATCTCGAGACTTACGCTCTTTTCACAAGTATCTACTATCTATTTACAAACCTCAAAGATCTACGGAGTTAGTCTGTACTCTCACTGTGTTGCCAAATCATGGAATTGCATTCCAGAATCAATCAGACTTATACCCCACTACTATTCCTTCAAGTCTATGCTGAAAAAACATCTAACCAATAATTGGATCTTCCCATGCTTCATACCATTTTAGTACTCTTTGCCATTCCCTTCTCCCCAGTCGTAATAGACTTTTTTCTTGATCTATTCTACTTTCCTTCCTTCCTTACCTAGTTTCTAGCCTAACCTTTCTATAATTCCTTAACTTTCTAATGTTCCTTCTCTCTATTCTTACACTAACCTTTATCTATCCCAGAAATTACAACTGCAATTTACTACCAAAGTCTCTAGCCAGAAAATGTATATAGCTTTTAGAACTTATTACTTATTCTGTAATATATTTTTCATGCATTATGTAACATACATATTAGGAACTCTCTTATGTCTTCTATATAGTGGATGTTCAGATTTATTCCTTGCTTTATATTTGTTTATTTTCTTCTTTTATTGTATCCACAATTTATACTCCTGTGTGATTGTCTTAGTCATTGTAACCAATGTTGATTTGTAATTCTTTAAACTGTACTGTGGAGATTTTCCCCCTGTGCCTGTGCTGAAAATGGGCTCATGCCCAGTCAGACTTTCCTGGTAAACAAATGTCAAATAAATAAATAAATACATAAATACAAGTGTAAGTTCCTGATGGAGGGCTTCTGTGTCACAGATGTGATTTGGCAATGATTCCAACGTCATCTGCAAACTTGGTTAGCCATAGGTCTCTGATTTTTATTCTGTAGGCCTGAGATGTAAATGCTGAACAAAAGCTGTCTGAACACTGAGACCTGTGGGACACACAATGGTTACCTTCCTGTTCTCTGCTACTATCCCTGGTACCTGCACAAGTGGATGCTACTTTTAGCCAATCATCTAATCATCTTACCACATAGGAGTCTATTAGTAGTCCATTTAGTTTATAAAATATACTACCATAGGGAATGGTGCCAAATTTAGCCTTTATTTTGTGTGCACACATTTCCATGGCCAAATCAAAGTAGACTGTGTGTGCAGTGTGTCAGCTGTCAATAGCTTGTATTACCTTTTCAAAGAAGTTTACCAAGTTTGTTAGAAGGTGTGATGCTGATAGCCAAGCTAGCTGAAATCTTGTAAATAATTCTAGGTCATTTGTGAATATTGCTATGATTTATATAGAACTGTATGTTATGTACTGAGCTTCAAGAATGTGTCAACAGTGTACCTACTGGAAAAGAACAGAAATGTATATAAATTATATACCTGTGCAAGTGTATGTTTTAATGGTAGAAGATGGAACATACTGAGTTAACTTGGAAAACTTGAAGAAAATAAGTTGAAATCCAAGTGTTTTACAATTCTGTTATCTCTCAGTTTCAGCTCAGCGCAGACACAATGTCTAGAGCTAGAGTTTTTTCAGTTGTCTTGAAACAGACATAATTACTAGGTTTCAAATGTAAAAGTGTTTAGTTGTTTTACATCTTCCAGTTCTGAGCAAACATCGGAGAGATATATACTTCTCACACAGAGATGATAAAATTCTGTTGGTAGCTGTTAGCCTGGGAACTGAAGGCAGGTGACAAAGATCAAACAGGGATAGAAAAGGCCTGGTTGGACAGAGAAGGTACCGGAGGTCTTGGCTTAACCCCTCAGATGAGATCTTAACCCTATAGCTGTGCCAGTGGGGAGTCTTACTGGAGATCTGAAGAAAGAGGGAGAAACCAGCCCCAGACTGACTGCGATCTCTGTGTGCTCTTAAGAGAAATTGTACTTTACTTTGTGTGTACTTGTCATCCTCCCAATGTGTACATCTCTCACTGGAGCTAGTGGTGAGGATTGAGGCTCCTTGATTACTGGGCCAGTGCAGGGGCATCACAGAAGGATCTACCTTTTATAAACTAAACTGCTGCAAATCTAGCCTGATGAGATTTTTTTATGTGTATGTTAATTAATAAACTGCTGTAACCAGTGCATTTTATTAAATTATCTATAATAGCATAGGTGTAACAGTGAACATAATTTATCTACTACACCTGTGCAAGTGTTATGTGATCAAGTATTACTTGGTCACCATCAGCTGCTCATCGATCCAAATGCACCTTCCTGCTCCTAGTAACTTGTTTGCTGTGCTAGTGAGTTCAATATGTATTTGTTTGATGGAGTGCTGCTTCCAAGTGAACTCACTTCCCACTGTGCATGTTTGTACTCATTTCTTATGGCTATGTAAAGGTTCCAAAGGGATGCTACACTGACTGCAACAGAAATCTGCCAGTGCTTGCAGTGATTGCAGTATACTGTCATCTTACCAGTTCAGCTGTCCTTTTCTACTGCAAACGAGCAGTGCATGTATGTTATCTTTTTAGCTTCAGAGAAGAGACCTGTGCCAGTCTGTGAACTGTGCCAATCTATCTATACATGCCTTCTGTGGCATCCAATATTATTAGCATACTGACTATGCTCTGTGTCTCTTGGCTATGTATATGTTCTTGCAGTTTTGACTGTGGATACAGAAGGCATAGTAAGATATAAGCAGGCTGAATATTATTGTTATTGCCCCACTTTTGTGTGCTGAACAGTAAGAAATCAGGAGACAAAAGTACTGAACAGTCACAGAGAGATTCAGCCTGTATAGAACATGTCAGGTGACCACTCATTTCCTTTTGTGATGTTTTCATGCAAAGCAGCCACTTATACTTCTGTTCATTGCCAGATTTATCTGCATGAGGCATCTGATAGGCAGGTGTAATAGATCCCTGCTGGACTGACATCTGTAGATGACCCAAACACAGAAACAGCCCATAATACCAGAAAAGATATTTGCATTCTATACCACACTGACCTCTGTACGGAAAGCAATCACGTGAACCTCATAGCATCTAAGTCAATGTCTACATCCTGCACTGCACTGGTAACCTCAGTAGAGGACTTAAGCACAGAAACATCAAGTAGTACTTGTAGAAGTGTCTTCATCCAGCACTGCATTGCACTGAAAATATCTGTAGCATAGTTCAGCAAAGCAATACAGACCCACTTTGGACTGAGCAGGTTGGCTGTCTTTATTGCTGTCAATACAGAAAAGCACTGAGAACTCACAAAGGTTCAACATATTTAGCCTTTGTGTGCACACATCTCCTTTTGTTCTGTTCTTATACATTGCAGTGACATACACAGCTATGTTCATTGATACAGACTAACAGAGTAACACCTGGTAGTTGAGTAGATGTTTACATGCCACATTGAAATAAAAACATCTGTGAGGTTGTAAACATAACAATGTAGCCCCATTGCAGACTAAATAACTGTCTTTATTACTGCCCACTGCTTTTGCCAACTAAACAGTTATAATAAGAGTCAGCCTGCTTAGTCCCTGTTAGGCGTGCACTCATTTGCTTTTGTTCTACAGTGCCATGCATAGTTAGCCGGTAATGCCCACAGCAAACCACTCACAAGATAATTCCACGCTGATGAAAAAATGGTACGAATTCCACAGCAATAATGGATATTTTATTGTGAAAAAAACACAACCACAAAGCGACATTTCATCTGGTTTCCGATAATAACTCTAGTTGTGTTAATTGCCAGAGTACTTGAATTTTTGCGGCACCAGGTAGATGAATATTTCAAACATGTTTAAACTCTTAGCATGTCAATCAACTGTGTGGTCATCTGATTCAGCAACCAAACAGTTGGTTACAAGGGACTAGGACTGGATCTTTCTTGGTTTAAAAAGTGAAACATAGGTATCAACCTGGATTTGCACATACTAAAAGGGTACAGTGTAAGATGACTTCTTTGGATCTTGACAATGTTCCCTTGAAAATTCACTCATTCACTCCAATGGAGATCAGGAAGTTTGCACTGTAACTTCCAATGGGCGGAGCCTAAGCCTTTTGACAGAATCAAATTATGTCCTCACATTTCAAACAAATGTTCATATCTCTGGAACCATAGGGGTTATGAAAGAAGTAAAAGGGCAAACCCTTCAGCACAAACTATTTTTATAGTGCTAGTATTCTTTAGGTTCTAGGTCTTAAACTGAATTTTATGTCACAGTAAACACAGTAACTATTACGTTTGTGATATTTTCTAAACAGCTTACAATATCTCAGCAACCACTCAAGTTGCACACATACTGTTAATAGCATTTTATTCATCTAGATGAGAGCTTTCATATGAGGCTAAGGAGTTCTGTCTGTGTTACTTGGTTGTTGAGATATTTAGAAAAAGGTGAAAATTATATCCATATAAATTAATATCATAAAAACAACAGTTAATATCTCTTTACCTGCACTAGACAGAGGTCAAATATTAATGCAATAGAGTTTTCCATAATGTAAGCTTTAAGATGAAATCTTTTAAAACCTTGTACATAGCATGGTTTGGAATTATTGATGCAAATATGAACAAACAATATTTGACACCTAGAGGTGTCAATAGGAGTTAACTGCAGTTGCACCTGGAGGTGTCACTCGAATATAATGAATGAACTGGCCAGATCTATGTCTTGCTTCCCAAAGATCTTCTTGTAGAAGTATCTATAAAGCTGTTTCCCATCTGTCGTGCTTCCATAGATCACATTCATCTTTCCTACAGCCTTTTACTAGCCTTTTCTGTCCTTTGTCCTTGTACTGGCACTTATTCTCTTCATCAAACTCCACCAAAGTATCTTACTGGCTTGCAGTTTATTTGCAACAGACTTACGACTTGATCATTTTTATTCATATTTTTTCATTTGCTTATATTTGTTTTTCAGTTCATAGAATCATAGGATCATAGAACCTTACAAGGCTATTGGCCCTGAGGCCCTTACAAGCTTAGCCAAGAATTTAGCCCATGTTCCAACAACTCAGCACCTGATGCCCCATGTCCAGCAGGGACACAAGTGGAATCCCAGTGGTGTATTTTCTGTTCCCCATCCATTTATACAGGTTGTGCTTAAGAAGGGTTAATGCTTAATATGGAGAGGGAGTCTATACCACAGAAGGGGAAGTCTATGTGACACAAATCTGTCCCAACAAGTCTTACTGATGTCACAGACCAGGTTAAGGTCATGCGTGTGGGTTACTCGAGTGGAGCTTGACTTGCGGATATGCAGCAGTCCCATCAAGGCAGGGTCTGAGATTGCTCTTTATGCTGAGTCTGTATGAGATTGAGTAGAGGGACAGGGCTTTTAGCCTATCTGTATAGGGTAGATGTTTGAGGCCCTGGATTCTCCTGGTGAGAAACCTCTGTGGTCTCTCCAGCTGCTGCATGTACTTTGTAAGGTACATGCTGAAAGGTTCATTGAACTCAATAATGGGTCTTATAAGGGAAGAATACAGTGATGTTATGACCTCCTTGTCTCTGGATGAGATACCCTCACTAAAGAGGTGGGCCACGTAGAAAGTTCTTGTCTTTTACTTTGTAAACTGTTTAGTCTTGTGCCTATTTCTTGACTATCACAATGGGCTACTCTAGTCAGCTATTAACGTTCATTTTATAATTGCTGGCCTGAGGACTGCTCATATATTTTTTTATTATTCATTGCTGGGAGCCTAAGTTTCCCACCCTTGCACCCTCCCTCTGTTGTAGTATAAAACTTATTGACTTTTAAATGGCCCTGCCCCTTCTGCACATTTGAGTTTGGAAGCTCCTGCCATTCAAATCTTTTCTGCTCATACTAATGTGCAGTGTTCAAACTAGGAAGGCCCTCCCATTAGACTGTTAAAACTTCAGTTACCCTCTTTTTTCTATAGCCCCATTGCTTATTACAAACTGCAGTACCCATAGTATTAATCAATTTTATTTCATCCTACTTTTAAAATCGCAAACATCTGGGCAAGACTACCAAACACTCTTAGCCTACAGATCACTTCTTATAAATTATTCTGGGATTAGTGCTATTCTTTTGCTCTTGGTGAGAGAAGGAGTATGGGGAAATTGATTCCTGACTAACTCTGATTGGACAGTGTGTATGGAATTTCTCTGACTGTCTGGTTTTGGACCATTGTGCAACTTAGCTCTCTCACACCTGGCTGCTGTATATGCTGTACAAGATATTTCCCAGCAGAAGACTACACCAAACCTACAGACTCATACAACATTTGGGATGAGATTGATGATCACGGAAGAGCCTGTTACGTATTTCCCAGGAACCAACTTGGGGTTAGTGCTGCTGTTTTGCTTCTAGTGAGGAAAAAAGAGCAAACAAACATTGATTCCTGGCTAAGTAGATCTTTAGGGAGATGAACACTAGTAGTAGCTAGATAGTAGCCAATAGGTGAATTGTCACTATTTATCATTCATAGATTCACAGGCTCATAGGTGGTTACTAGACTAATGGCCCTAGGGCCTTTACAAGCCTAGCCATAAAATACCCATGTTCCCTAATTAACCATTGTTAGATGGTTTGTTGTTTGCAGAGCAAATCTATGATCATCACTGGCTGCCCTTGTCCATGAGGGACATAGGGGCCACCCCTGGGGTGAATTTATGGTCACCTATCCAGTTGTCTATGTTGCCCTTTAATCGGGTTATTGAGGAGCTCTGCTTAACGTGAATTGGGAGTTTATTCCAGAGTTGTGGCATTCTCTGGGAGACATGTCTGTCTCTTCACCATGTTCTGTTTAAGTCACAGGCTAGGCTGAAATGTCTGGAGTGAGTGAGTCTTGTCCCATTTGATTTGCGGATGTGCAGCACTTCCATTAGTGCAGGGTCAGATACTGCTCTGTAGGCCAGGCATAGGTCACCTATCTGCAGCCTGTAGGACACAGAATACAGTGAAAGAGCTTTCAGTCTTTCCATGTAGGTCATATTTTGTAGTTCCTGAATTATCTTGATCAGAAACCTCTATGGTCTCTCTAGCTGTTGCAGGTATCTGGTGAGGTACATGCAAAAGGGAGTGTTGTACTCTAATAGTGGTCTGATGAGGGTGGAGTACAGAGAAGTTATAACACCCTTGGTCTTGGATGCAATACCCTTACTTATGAGGTGTGCAAAGTAAAATGCTTTCCTTATCACTGTGGACACATGGTGATCACAGTTTAGACTGTTATCAACTTGTGTTCCCAAGTCATGCAACACTGGGTTCGAGCTTAGGGGGGTGCTGCCTATATTGTAATTTGTAGGGGCTACCTCTTTGCCAAAGGGGACAATGATGCACTTTTTTGCATTTAGTTTTAGACGTGGATTTGGCAGCAATCATTTGTCTGTGTTAACCCCTCCTGTAATATGCTAATATCTTTAGTGGACTCAATGATTGCGACCAGTTTGCAGTCATCTGCAAACTTGGTAAGCCACAGGCCATCTACTTTTGCCTGGACTTCCCTCCAGGGTGGGAGACTGGCAGAGCAGTTAAGGTGTTTATCTCATAGACACAACATGCAGGGTTAGATTCTCACATGCGGTAATTGGCTAGGCTTAAATGGTACCCAAGGGTAGTTAGCCTAGTACTAACCTATGAGCCTATGAGCCTATAAAATATATTCCAAACAGTAGAAGACCCAACACAGAACCTTGTGGTACCCCACTGGTAACTGTCCTACTGGTGTTTCTACTGGTGGAGGTGGAATCTCCAACTTTGACAGTATGGGTTCTGTCAGTGAGCCAGCTTGCAATGCACTGAGCATCCATAGTAATACCAGGGTCCCTATTATATGAACGAAAAATCAAGATCTTGAATGGCTGAAAAGTCGAAAATGCTGTTCTTCAAAATTGTTATTGTGGGGGGATGTGCCCCCCCCAATTATATATACCAACTCCGAGATCTCACTACAGTGAGGAAAGGGCAAATTTTCCAATCTTCACTGTACTGCAATCTCACAATAGCGATCTCGAAGAATGGTATTTTCAACTTTTAAGCCGTGTGAGATCTTGATCTTTCGTTCATCTAATAGGGACCCATAATACCATATATTCCAACCAAAAGGATATAACCAATATATTAGAAAATATAACCAATATATTAGAAGATACATTTAGTGCTAACTTTATACCACCAACTGACATTATTGTGCTAAATATCTTTGAAAATTTAGTTTCCCTAGTAATCACCTTGAAACAAATCTTAGAATCCTTGTCAAAGGCAAAAATAATGTTTCTGTGGGACCAGATAACATACCAGGCTCCATTCTCA
This sequence comes from Protopterus annectens, assembly GCF_019279795.1. Taxonomy (NCBI): domain Eukaryota; kingdom Metazoa; phylum Chordata; order Ceratodontiformes; family Protopteridae; genus Protopterus; species Protopterus annectens. Next base: position 208,454,830 of record NC_056738.1, read on the forward strand.
TCAATACCAAGTATGTACTATCCAAGCCTTTGTTTAAAGTGCTCATCCTCAGCCTGTCCACATGGTTTGTCTCTGATGCTTAGAGAACAGACACTATGACTCCTCTACATAAGAGTGATCCTCCTACAGACCCAGGCAATTATAGGCTCATCAACCTCACCAGCCTTATATGCAAATCCATGGAACATATCTTAGCAGACAAAAGGCAACTTATATGATCTAGCACCCATACTGTTTTTTTGAAGGGCAAGTCCCATCTCCTGAACTTAGTAAACTTCTTTGAAAAGGTTATAGAAGCTGTGGTCATAGCTGGGTTTAGGCACAAGGAATCCTGCGGTTGCTGGGTGTTCTTGGGGGGCCCCTAGACACAGCAAGTTATCTCATCTTGATATTTTGTAACACATCTGTCTAACCAACAAAAGGTTGTACAGCAGTTTTCTATACTTAATAAATTAGATGGGTAGTAACTCATTTATATCTCCTTAACATCTAAAGATATCTCTGGTTATAGTAACAGTGTTTTATCAAGTAAGAGGGTTCACAATTCTATTAAATATTTTACCATTGGCATAGTGCCCCTGGCTTAGTTAAACCCTGCTGTTGGACTTTCTCTTGAAAACTAACAACATAGCCAACTTTAGGTTCCTGCAATACCCATGGATATGGGGGGGGGCTTAATCATCCTTGACTGTATGGGGACCCCACAAAAGCTGCTTCTGGTTATGAAAAAATGCATTAATATCCTGGTTATGGTCTTTAACATGAACAGGGCTGTGACATGAGCCTGTTATAATAAAGCTGATAATGAACACAAAAAGAAAGCACTTGAGAGATCAGCAACCTAGAGTGACTGATCTCATTGCAAACCTTGGATGATGCTTCCAATCTTCAAGAATGCTTTTCTCTTTCAGAGTTTTGTAAATATTGGCAGAACACCATATACTATAAGTCTTAACTGCTTTAGTGAATAATTCATTGCAATGCCAAAAATGATAGCAGAATAAAGGCTCAAAAATCTGGTGCACATTTTAAATATTACTTTAATATAAAATATTTACTTTAAAAAAGTTAATAGAATAAGACATTTTGCATCAGCATGCATTTTTTGGACAACAAGAAGTATAAAACTCTGATGTCTGGATTTATTGACGGTCTGTAATCCTGAATGATTTATCAGCAAATCATACCTTTTTATGAAAAAAAGAGCAAAATTATAAGCAAAATCAGGGAAGATCTGTGATATTAGGGAAAGTGACAGGTATGCATTATTCCTCAATGAGGTAATTAAAAGTGACTTACCCCTGCTGTTGTTTGACAGCTGCTAAACAGCAATCACTGATCTGGTATGACAGTACCGGTGCTGCACAGTGTTTTGCTATTTGCTGAAGTAAGTACAAAACTAGTATTACTATGGCTTGTGTGTGTGTGTGTGTGTGTGTGTGTGTGTGTGTGTGTGTGTGTGTGTGTGTGTGTGTAAAATATCCCTGACATTTATCTGTGCACACAACTATATAATAATGCCAGGACACATACATTATTCTTCTGAGTATCAGTAATAAATGTAGCCAACAAACATTCAGACTTAGATCTTCTAGTAGTCTGGCGGCCCCCCACTCCACAGACTGTATAAATGGATTGAGAGAGTTCCCTTAATCATCCTTGACTGTGTGGGGGCCCCACAAAAGCTGTTGCTGGTTAGGAAAAAATTAGGAAGAAAACAGTTATTAATTTTCTGATTATGCTCTTTAATCTGAAGAGGGATGTGATATGACCTTGTTAGTATAAAGCTGACAATGGCCTCTGCTCTCAACAACACCCATTCTAAAACCAGCCCTGCTCAGATGTGTGCATACAGAAAGCTCCTGTAGGCTATGTAGGGGGCTGAGTATTGTGTGGTTATTACTTCTTTAATTTTCATCACAGTCAAACCTTAGAGGTGTGTACATGAAGTCATTACAGTTTGGGTTTGGGCAGAGGACAGTGATGTCTCACAGACATCCGAGGTATACAAATAAGGGTACCATGCCTTGTGTAGGGTGGGTGTACTGTCTAGGAACAACAAAGTAGAATACATTACTGTAATCATTATTTTTTTCACTTTCCTCACAATCACACATCAAGCATGTATACAAGTGACTGCCTTTCAGGGTTAAGGATGAAGAGGCATACTATGTGTATGTATGTCAGCAGTCTCTTGAAATACATGACTGTGGCAATTTGAACCTTTGCTTTCATCCCATTCTAACATCAGAGGGATGCACAGGTAGTGACTGTCTTTTTGTGTGTGTGTGTGGGGGGGTAGACAGTATTCCCAGATGGGACCTGTGTATCCCCCAATGACAACTGGATTGTTAGGTTATTGTGAGCTACTATTTTGTCAGCTTTGAACATTAAGCTTGGGTACAACTTATGTCTTCCTTGAAAGAAAAAAAATAAGACTGAAATGTTTTTATTGCTCATGATTTTTGTTTAAGCCACAAATGGATTAAAAGGCATTGAAAAGGCTCTAAAATGAATCCCAGAGCATCTATAACTCTATGGATACTTGGTCCATAGCTAGTTGAGTTATTACTGTGCAATCTTGGTCAGGAAAAGTGTGTTGAAAGGATGCAAGGAAAATTAAAACTGAACAGCAACAGTGAATTTCTTTCCTTAATCATAATTTCGGTTCAAGCCATCAAGAAAAAAAAACTTTAGAATGCAATTTGGAGCATATGGAAAGGTATGGCTTATTAAAAAGCTGAAGAGTAAGGCAGAATGTGAGAAAAGGAAGAAAAAAAGCAATGTGCATGGCATGGGGAGCCCAAGATGGGATGAAACAGAGGAGAAGACTGGAGGCTGTTTGTGTGTGTGTGTGTGTTGGGGGTTAAACATTAGGCCTAGTGTACCATTTCACCTAAGTCCAGAACTGTACATGGAGTTGTTGTAATCTATCACTGTTGCAACTAAATGTCAGTACCTGTAAATGTCCCTATGTGAGATGGGCAAACATAATGTGGTACACAGGCCTGTTGTAATGAAAGGACTTTGTAGCTACAGGTCAGTCTGTACGTACTATGCCTAACATTTTGCAGCATTAACTAAAAGGTTACTTAGGAAGGGTGGCAGTGACAAGTTAATACTTATATATAATTCACACAATATCCCTCTATCTTTATATATATATATATATATATATATATATATATATATATATATATATATAGTGTGTATCGTGTGTATTATATACATATAGATATATGTGTGTGTATATATATATATATATATATATATATATATATATATATATATATATATATATATATATATATATATATATATATATATATATATATATATATATATATATATATATATACATATATATATATATATATATATATATATATATATATATATATATATATATATAGCTATAGGTGTGTGTGTGTGTGTGTGTGTGTGTGTGTGTGTGTGTGTGTGTGTGTGTGTGTGCGTGTATAAATATGCATAAAACATAAACAAGTGCAGATTCCTTACTGAAAACAAAGAATAATGTGTAAATGTAAGTTATGTATGTTGAAAGAAAATATTTTTGACCAGACTAGGTTACTCAAGTCATCCTCACTAGTTTTGTTCTGTTTTCATGGCATATAAAAATGCAGGTCAGCAGTCAAAAATTAAACATGCAAATTGCCACTTCGTTATTATGTTTTCCACTTTTTACTATTACATTGCCTGCATTGTGCAAATAACTGAGTAAGGTCCTTAAACATGGCTTTGAAAGCGTCGCCACTGATAAGTAATATTTTCCAGTACTTTCCTCAAATTAATTGGTCTGCCTAGGGAATCCCAAATGCTTTTATTTGCCTTAAGCAGGAAATGAAATGATGCACATATGGCTTTCATATTCCCATGCTTTTAATAGAGATTTAGTCAGGAGCCCCTCAGAGAAATTTCCAACAAACCATTCAGTTTTATAACAAGCTTAGTACCTGGTAGGTGCTTTGGTTTTTACAACATGTTTAACACTTAACAGTGAATAGCACATTTTAAATAAGTTCTGAACCATTCATTGCCATATTCTATCCTTTTTCTTTGTTTAATAAAAACATAGGTACTGTGTGTCAATGTTATTAGGATGCAGTAAAGTATAACAGTTCAGAGTTCAATAGCTTATCAGAAATGGAGAAGATAGTACATTTTTGTGTTCTCAGAGTTTTCTTTACCATCATTTTATCACTACTGTTAATCTGAGCTACATTCAGAGTTGCCATCTGAAGTACATACTGGTTGTAATGTTGAGGTCATCTTAGTCTCCACCCTATTGAGTGATTCATAAACAGATTTACACTCCCATATGCTGCTGTCAGTAAGCCACAGATTGCCAGACTGGACTGAATGGTGGTAACACAGCACCCTGTACAGCTCATTGGAACTGTATACTGAGTACTGGCATAGGACAGCATTTGCATGGCACAGATTGCATGGCACAGATTGACTGGTATGGAGCATAGTATGGTGACAGGACTGTGTGTCCTACATCCTACCAGCACAAAAACTTCTCTGAGGAGCTTTGAGTACTTAGTGTATTTATTAATATTGGTAGTATTCACAGTAAGGTAGAACTGTGTACCCTTCACACTAATAATGCCAAAAACACTCAAGAGGGAGAATGAAAGTTTTAGGATATCCACAGCAGCGGCACTGTTTGTTCTGCATTTAAAATAGAAAATTAGGCACTTGGGGACAGTTCACTAATAGTACAATGCACAACAGCATGGCATTGCAGGGTCTACATGCTGGCGTTACCCAATATGCTCATAGGGGAGAATATTAGTTGTAGCGTATACAATATAGAAGAGCTGCATATTCTATGGATGATATTAATACTCATTATGTGAACGCATAAAGAAGTACAGCAAAGCTGTGATTCATATAGGTTATTTACGCAAATGTGTTATGCCCTCTAATATACTTATGCATATGCAAGAACAATGAGCTGTAAATGAGAAACAATGTAAAACTGCATATCTTAACCAGTTCTTCTCCTGCCTGTTTATTACTAATAGTCATAAATTGACTTGTTTCCACACAGATTCATTATAAAGGTGGAATCACTCAATTTCTATCTACTTTACAATTCACGATGATGCAGGACTTTGCTGCTAGTCTAGCTATTTCTTGGTGTAAGATGCTTGTCTTAGCTGAGTGAAAACTGCTTGTGCCTAGCAGCACTTGCCAGTCAAGAAAGAGGAGATATAACACATTATAATTGTGAGAATCAATTCAGAGTGGATAGGGATATTATAAACATCTTACTGAGAATGTATGACTGTCACTGTCAGTGATATTGGTGGGATGTGGACCTTCCTGTCTTTATGGATACTATAGTATATATAGCCCTCACTATACCTGCCACTCGAATCTTCCAGAGACAGACTGGGACATGTTGGGTTTCTGTTAGGCTTCTGCCTCATGGTTACTTCAGCAGTTCATGGATGTACTCTGGTATGTGTATGAGTACATCTATTTCTCAGTGTCACCTTAGGACTTAGGGTGAATTATTTGTGGCTTTTAAGGGGTGGAACATTTCCCTGAGGTACTTAGTGCAATAAATTATGCTCATGTTACAGTTAGGCCCCCATCTGTTGAACAGAGGGGAGCACTACCATAATAGGAAGGTCTATCATTATATCAACTGCTGGGTAGTTTGTGATGCATTGGGGGAGGGGGTGAATCACCAACATATCTGGCCAGCATTCTGGAAGTACACACGATTCACATATGTGGCACACAAGCTCACTCTACCACATCTTCCTGCATGGTAGGATGGCTAGTGGCCATCTTGTTGGTAAGTAGAAAAAATTATTATCATTTAAGTATTTATTCTTAGTGAAACATATATGTTAATGCTAAACCACTTTTTCTTTGTTTTGTCTCCCCCACACTTTTTTTATCAGGTGATGTTGGATATCCACTGGAGCCATGGCCTATGACACCAGTGAGAAATCCAAGTGGGACTGCAGAAGATAATGTCAATATGGCCGTGTCCCAGACACATATTGTCATTGAACATGTATTTGGAATTTAATTTGGAATAGAAAAGACTAAATCTAGATGCCTGGATAAATCTGGGTGTGCCCTTCAGTAGAATCCCGCTACTGCATGCAAGATGTTTACTCCATGTTGCATTCTACATAACATGATTATTTTTGGTGGTGAAGCGACCCATGCTGTCACTGCATCTCCTAGTTATAGTTCTGCTATGACTAATGATGACTAGTCAGCTTAGTAAGGGATCCCATGCAGCAGACTCATGCACAGCATACAGCAGTGCTAGTAGAGAGGCAGCATCAAGTCCAGAATGATTGATCATGACATTTAAGTTAGTGTTTTCTTTTTGTAAAAAAACACATGGGGGAATTTAATAAAGCCTACACAATTTTTTTTGTGTAGGCATCGTGCCGTGCTGCTTACATGGGTGTGAACATTTTTGGATTCAGTAAGTGCTGCTGAGAGGCATGTATGCACACTCTAACACGGAAACTTCCATGGCATGCAAATCACCTCATAAGCAGGTGAATGCCATGCAAATAAGGAAGACTGATTGATCCAGCAAGCAGCTAGGCATCTGTTTAGATCCCACGTCAGTGTCTGTAGTGTACGCCAAAAAATTCCATGTACAGGAATGTAGACAGACAAAAGAGGTTGTAAAAATGGAGATATATAGGCAGAAATGTCATACTGCATACACATATCAGTGAAACTATTCATAGGATCATAGGATCATAGGAGGTTACTAGGCTAATGGCCCTGGGGCCCTTACAAGCCTAGCCAAGAGTTATCCCCAAGAAAGAAACCTGAGTCAGCACCTGTCACCCCTGTCAATGAGGGACAAAGGTGGAACCCCTGGGAAAAATTTGTAGTTTCCCATCCACTCAACATTATCCAGTATGTTGGACAAATTAAAGGAAATATGTTAAATTCATTTTTTTTAAATAATCTGGGCATGTTTGCACAGTGTGCTGCCATGCACAAACATGCTTCATAGAAATAAATTGGAAAAAAGTTAATATTATGTAACAGAAATGTATTACCAGACTGTGTGTGGAGTCCCTACAATGGTGCATTGGTGCTATTGCTAACATGTTTGGGCAATGAAGCATGTAGTTTCCAGGCTGTGAGCATGGATGCCTATCCAAACGAGGTGGAGTTACTGAACAGCAGAAAGGAGTAATCGTGTCCACATATCCCTTCATGTTGGTTTACACTCATGTTGATGTTTACACAGGATGTAACTGACACCAGGGGGTGTGTCTACTGACTTCTAAGCTCATTTCAGCTTAGGTACACTTGTTTACATGGCACACCAGCTGACTGAGCGTGTCTCTTCAGGGGAGTGTGTCCCCTAACTTCTAAGCTTTTTTTACCTTCTGTGCATGTGTTTGCATGGCATGCCACCATGCTTAGTGTGTCTGAAAAATAAAATTTATTTAATTAGTTTTCACCCTTGTTTAAGCTAAAATAGGGCTAATAAATGTTAATTATAATGTAGGCAGGTGGAATGCATCATAGTTAGCCAATCACACATCCTGCACCTACAGCAGAGCTCTATAAAGTATGGATACACCCTACATTCTTATTTTTCCCAATATTCTGGACCATTGGATTACAGACTTGGGAATTTTAAGTGAGAGAATGCTAAGGGCTAATGCAGGTCTGCTACATCTGTATGTGCTAGATACTGAAGTCAGTGCTGCTGCTGACAATAGGCCTAGAGAGAGAAGGAGAAGAGTGTTCAGGCCAGGAAAAACCTTCTGGGAGCTACATGAGCTGGAAATTGTAGAGCACTAAAGGGTGGACAGGGACATACTACAAGAACTCACTGAGCTCTGCAGCCCTCAACTCAGACCCAGAGCCAACAGAGGGGAACGCATCTCAGAGGAAACAAAGGTATGTATAGCCTTTAGGACACTAGCAACAGGTACTTTTCAAAGAGCAACTAGGGACATGATGGGGGTCTCACAGGCATCAGCATACTGGGTACTCCACCAGTTCCTAGATGCCATGCTACCACATGCCAGTGAGCATAATTCTTTTCCCCTAACCACTGAGGTGAGGGCCAACAATATGTAACATTTCTACTGTGTAGCACACTACCCTGAAGTACTGATGCCATAGACTGCACTCATGTACACATCAAGGCACCACCTGGTGAGGAGGGTAGAGTCTTTGTGAACTGCAAGGGTATCACTCCATCAACTACCTAGTCATGTGCAATGCCCTGGAGATTATCATGAATGTGTGTGCTGGCAGCCCTGGCAGTTATCACATATCTGGCATGCATCACAGCTGTACCATCTGTTTGGTAGGAGGGACATCCCACATGGCTATTTACTGGGGGATGCTGGCTACGCACTGGAACCGTGGATGATGACACCCATCAGAAATGCACACACACCCACAGAAGAAGGCCATAATGAGGCACAGGAACAAACTAGGAACATCATAGGGCATGTGTTTGGGCTTCTGACGTCACAATTCTGGTGCCTCAATATATCTGGTGAAGCCCTACAGTACTCTCCAGCCACATGTGCACATATGTTCACATTATATGCTATGCTACACAATATGATCCCACAGAAACAGCTGCAGCAGGATCAGCAAAGGAAAGGGATACACAGCCTCCCACCAGTGCTTAGGTCACCATAGCCACATTCACAGGAGGACTTCAAGGAGGAACCCCCTGATGATGTCCCTATAGGCAGATGTAGGTGTGCCAAGTACACCTGGCTTTGGTTAAGAGACAATGCATAGCACATTCACTGACAATCTAGGGCTCTACGGACTGACACCTTATTCCTACTCACATACATATAGTGAAATTGAAGTCAGGCAACCTACACAGCCTGTACCTATCCATGTATTGGCTGTGTGTGCTTGCATCAGACAGTCAGCCCTGAACTACAGTTTTGTCAACTGCTGCATTCGCAAGGTAAGTCCCTAACCTACACACTACTTGTAAGGATTTCTATAATATGGTATTGTATGTATGGATCTGCTGCATTTATGCAAGGAAATATAGTGGGCTATTTGGACACAAGTAACATCCACATTGGACTACAATTACCTAATCCACTAGTGTGTGTTCCTTAATATTCACTAGGCCTCATGGTTGGAATATGCACTACATCAGTCAATGGAGATGTTAAACAGTGGGGTCACATGATAGTTGGACTACTGTGTATCCCAGCAGAACATGTGGTGTTGCTCCCCTACACCCAACACTGGAGTTGTCCTATATAACTACTTTAACAGTAGGTCATCAATGGTATATTAGCAGTCCAGGCAAACTCAGGCCAGTAATACAGAAATTGATCAGACATTGTATGTCTCACTTAACGCAGGAACAGCAACATATGTATGTTGTTGATTGTGTAATGAATAGATACTCACTCACTGGCAGCTTTTGTGGCTCAGTGGACTAGGGAAGTTAGTATGGGTGATGCCGTTAATGGTTCAAATCTGAAAGTATCCACATCTTTTGCATGTGAGGTATTATTATGTTAGTGTTTGCACAGACTGTCAGACTGTGTGTGGTATAACATTATGAACCTCTGTCACATATTAATTACATCAGACAGCTGGAGAATACCATGGACATTTTGAGTGAAGTGCAGTACTGCAGAAACAGGGACAGATATCAGTATCTGTAACACATAAAGTCCCAGACTGGAGTGCAGGTAGGTGTGGCCTGGAGTCACTTTATAAGTACTGACAGTCCCACTAGGCATGCCCATACACTTAGTTAAACTGGGCACAATCCTGTTGCCCCTTGATTAAAATGACCTGTTATGTATAGATATGTCTATACATACATGCATATATGTATACATATCCGTCTGTCACTATGTCTCTCTCGCATAGATATATCTATCTCTATGTATTTATTTTCAAATAGAGATAACCTATGTATGTATGTATATATATATATATACATATATATATATATATATATATATATATATATATATATATATATATATATATATATATATATATATACATACATATATACATATGTAAAAACATACATCTCAGTCTCATCCCATATATCTACATAACATATATACATATCATAAACACACACAGCTGCATTTATATATGCATCCCTGTTATATACAGAAACATGTGTGTGGCTGCCTGTATTGTCCTATATACTCTAATACTGGTGAGTAAAGCTGCTCTATCACACATCTATAATGCTGCTCAAAGGATTCAAAGTAAGGGCTCAACAGTCCATAACACACTTACCTACAGACACCTGTGTCTGCTGGATTTCACCACATAGACAGCAACAGGTAAGTAGGTGGTGTAATGTATAATGCTGTCTATGCATGCATGGACAGGGCACATTGCTCCTGCCCATAAACATGCCCATCCAAGTGCAAACAGCCACATATGACCATACTGGCAACTGTAGACACATAGCTAGAATAATAACAGTTATCTCACTGCTAGCATACTAGATGCAGATAACAGTATGAAGCAATATCACTCTGCAGGCGACAGATACTGTTCAACACACGCCTAGTTTGTGTAATCCACAAGTAGTTTGCCTGCAATCACATACAAATCAGACATCAGCTGTAGTATGTGCAATAAGTATTGTGATCTATAGTGTAGAAGACTAGATAGGTAGGGGTTCTAATATCACTACAGGCCACTTGATGTTTGTGTGTGCATGTCCATATGACATAAATATGATCACCTCAGAAACTTAGAAAGAGTTAGAGTTTTGCAGTATTTTATTGTAGTAGAAAGGACCAGCACTAAGGTATATATTCACTGACACAAACAAAAGTCCAAATAGAAGCAAAAATCCAGTTGAAGGAAACACCTGGCATGTAGAAATAAAATCCAAACAGACTTTAATAAGTCCAAATCATAAGGTCACAAAGCTTTCAGACCTGTATCCTTCTTCAGTGTGTAAAGAAAGAGACTTTTCAGCCACATTTAAATACTAGCTATATGAGCATAAATCAAACATCAGGAGGAAGGTGAACACAAATGCACCAGCAAAACATCTTGAGAACTCTGGCTCTAAGCTTAGATTTAAATTCCATGTTATGAATATTATGTATCCAAAGATTAGAGGTGGTGATATTAATAATGCTCTAGAGATGAATGGGTATGAATGGATAGCACTACTTCAGACAGATGTTAAATCTGGAGTTAATGCTAATATAAGTCTTAAACCAGTATTGAAAAATTAACAAATGGTTATAAGAAAATAGCTAGAATGATTTTTTAGATTTTTTTACCTGCATATATATTTTGTATTTTCATGTCATATTATGTATTCTTTATACTACAGATTGATACTCTAGATTTTTAAGGCTGTACCTTTAAGAAGAAATATCAAGTTCATTGAGGTGTGTCATGTGATTTTTATACTGATAGCATTTAAATGAGGCTGAAAAATCTCTTTCTTTACACACTGAAGAAGGAATTCTGAAAGCTTTGTGACCTTGTGATTTGGATTTATTAAAGCCTTCTTGGATTTTATTTCTATGTGTCAGGTGTTTTTTTTCCACTGGACTTTTGCTTCTATTCAGAATTTTATTTGTAGCAGGTGATTTGGCCCTCCAAATGCCTGACTAAAACTAGGCCTGCTGATGTCATCAAGAATAATATGTCCTAAACCAATAATACTATCAGACATGAGGTATGTTGCATGCATCATGTACTGTGATCTGTAGTGTGTATTATTACATAGTTAAGTGTTTTAATCTACATAGCCAACTTGTACTATGTGTGTACCATGCCTTGTCCTGTAAGTAATTGGAAGTGGTGCTGTCCTCAATGTGGCCATGTTTGTGTGTGCAGCTGTTACAGCAATTTACATCAGCTAATGGAACCACAGGACATTTGAACTTCACTAGCATAATAACCATACAGCCATCACAATCGTAGACAACTGTATACTCTCATTTACATGATCAGCACATATTGCCCCAGTCCAAGAGGGACACAGACAGAAGCCCTGTGTTGAAATGATGGTTGTCCAGCCAATCATACAGATGTTATGTGCTGAGGTGCTCTGCTTGCCATTGGCCAGGGTTCTGTTTCAAAGGTGGGTTAAAGTCTGCTAGACAAATCTCTCCCACCAGCATGTATTACTAGTGTCACATACTAGGTTAGTGTCCTTAGAGTGATTAATCCATGTACTATGCCACATGTGGATAGGCAGCATTTTCAATCAAGCAGGATCACACACTGTATGCAAGACAGAGATCATCTCTGAGTAGTCTATATTCCCCAGGCTGCAATGACACTCACTTTAGATGATCCCCATTGAACACATGCTGAAGATGTGAAATTCCCTTGTAAGGGACCATACTGTTGTGTGCAAGTGTCAGTACTGCTTGGATAGGTCCATTACCAAATGGCCATTGCACTCAGACTTGGCATGCTGAGATAAGAGTGCATGGAGGTTATGAGTATGCCAATTATGGGTGACTGAGCCCACAGCTATGACATATGATTCCTGTCATACCAGTGGGGAGACATGGTGATCTCAGGCATATTAGCTGTAAACCTGTGTGGCCAGGTCTGTGTGCCCATTTCTTTCACCCCTGAGTATGTACATCACATGTTGCGACTGATGTGCTACTTACCAGGTACATAGGTGTTAGTGATGGAAATGATACTACATATATATTTCCATGGAGTTTATGGCCATTACTATGTCAACAGGCATTTGTTCATCAATACCCTCTTGTAGGATATTGACATCTCACAGACTCCATGAGTGCTCACAGTATGTAGGCATCAGCCAACATTGTTAGCCACAGACAGTCAGTATTCACTTGTATCATGGTTAAATGGATTCAAAGCAGTAGAGGACCCAGGACTGAGCCTGTTAAACACTACTGCTTACAGATCAGCTATTGGAGGCAAATGTCCCTATGTTGAGTATGTATGCCACCAATGGGCCACTAACTACCCTCGACAATGATAGTACCATGGATGCCTAAGTGGGTGCTTTGTAAATGATACCTGATTGGGGGATATAGTCAAACAGATTGGCTCAGTCCAGGGGGTTGTATGCTCTAATGTCCCCCTCACCCAGGTCCTTGGTGACTGCCTCAGAAATGTCCACCACATTTAACAGTCATGATCCCCTTGTCAGACATCCAAACTGTGTACAGTCAACTGTGTGTTGATCACTATATGTGTGTCGATCAGCTCTATGATGATTGCCCCTATGGCCATACAGATATGGATACTCAGGCAAAGAGGTCTATAGCTCTGGTGGTCAGTGCATGTACCACCTCCGTGAAAGGGTATAACAGTTGCAGTTGTCCAGTCAGCTGGGGTACAGCCAGTGGTTTCAGTATGATTGCAAGGTGTTTCCAATGGTGTTAGTAATCCATGACATATCCCAAGTAAGATGCAGCCTAGGATGTTAGCATATCCAATAGATGCTGTCTATCCTCCATAGAGAGGCCATTTATGTCCTGCTCTGAAGATATGGAAGTTATGGGACAGGTTTTTGAATGTCATGTGTCACATGTGGTAGGATCAGGGGAGTGAGGTTGACCCAGAACATGTGGGACTACAGGTTAGTTATGAGTACAGACCCATTCTATGTGGCATCATTATGTATGAGTTCACCAACAATCTAGGCCTATCCTTTGAGATTACACTGTGTGTTGTGGTTCTGCTTTGTGTGGGTGGCTAATTGTGTCACTTACTGTGTTTACACATCACAACAACACTATATCGTTGCTTTAGCTAAGGAGGTTGTGCCTCCATTTTAGTGGGCACCCTCACCCAAACTGTCACACAGCAACGTCCACCTCTTATTGTACAGCCTGATAATGGTAGTTGTCCACCAGGCAGATTTGCTGTGCCATGAAGACCCTGTTTTCCACTTCCTCCTGCCAGGTACAGCTGAGTTCATGCAGTTGTAATATTGCTGGCATAATGCATGGGTGTAGAGCTCTGCATACTTTTCTGTTCCATCAGAGGGGGGAGGTGTAGTCAAGATATGTAAACCATCCCACAGGAGGTACTAAATGGCTTTTTAGAAATATATGTCTGTAATGTCTGCAAAGGGGGGGTTAGTGCTGGTAGGTTTAATGGTACTAATCTATGGTCAGATCCCACCAGGGAGGACCTCACATTGGGGGGCTGTAGTGGTCACCCATATTGGCAAACACATGATGCAATATGTTGGTTCCCCTTGAGGGATGTCACGGCACTACTCCAGGGCATTGTAGTTAAGGACGTAAACTAACCTTTTGGCAAGTGAGCTGCAGCACAACTAAGCAACCATAGCTGGTTGTCACCTAATGTCACCTCACACCATAGTGTAATGATATATCTTGATAGACACACATACATACAAATACACACAGTGGGTGTCTGGATTCATGGAGCTGCTCCTGTAGGCAGCTATTTCTTCATTATGTGCCCTTCCAGTACTGAATGGCACCTGCAGTGTCTCTGGGAAATCACAATGTTTCACAAAATCTGGATGTGTATCTATCCTTAATGAGTATGTATACACCACCTGCATTACCTTGAACACTGTCATTTTGAGGTGTGAAGATGTGGGTGGACATGTATTCTGGTATGGCTGTGGTGGGCACACATTCCACAGAATGGTGCTCAGTGTTGCAGCATAAGCATGATATTGTATAGAAATGGTGTTGTCATTGCCAACTTTTCCCTGAACAGTACATCTAAGAAGCATTGTGGAGGTGTCAGTAGTAGTAGTAGTAGTTCATTACTCCAAAGCTCAGGAGTGAGAGATGAACACCATCTCTGGTAAAGCACTGATGTCTGTTGATCAAAGTATTCCAGGCAAACATGTAGTAGATCCCCTGACAATGACACCACATGCTAATGCAATTATTGACTTCTATCAATTTCCATGTGTATGGAGCCATCATCCTAGGTGAGGGTCAACTGCAGCTGAAAGCTATGTATATACCAGCGAGAGACACAGACTGGCTAAGCACAGTTATGTGTCTGCATACAGACTGGTGACGTATGTCCCTAGTCGTACACACCTGCAGAAACTATGATGTCAACATTATGCTAACTGATATTCCTTTATTTCTGGCAATGTATCGTAAGTCCTTATTGTGTCAACCCACAGATAGCTATATGTGATCTTTCCCATATGTAGCCACTTCAAAAAACAAACAAAAAAAACAAAAACAAAATGAACTAAAGAAATAAATGAAGATGCCAGTCCAAGAATCCTTAATTTTCAGCCGGTTTATTGTAAGCAATTTTGTTCATCAAAAATATGGTTTGTCTGATGAAGTTCACTTTATTTTTCATGCTTACAATAAACCTGCTGAAAATGAAGAATTCTTGGACTGGCATTGTCATTTATTTATGTCGCCACTTAACACAGACATCAATGTGTCTCACAATGTAATCACCTCTGACTTAGAGGTGTGATTTTGTGTTTTGGCTCAGGTGTTTGACCAGTGAGAGAGTAGTGCATGTAGTATTATGTGCACTGTACACTCTAGAGGCAGGATTTTCTCAGGTGTCTGTTTGGCAATTTGTCTGGTAAGGAGCTGCACACATGGAGGTGTGTGTGAAGTGGGTATAGGTGGTGCAGGGTGTGAGCTGTGCATGTTGGCATAATGCTCATTGCCATATGTAATGATTGCTGTTGGAAAAACAATGGCAGCAAGGTTTGAAATGCAGTCACATCTGTCAGACGTTGTGTTTACGTGTCATAGGAATAGAGGGGTGGGGACGCCACCAACATCACAGCAGCCAGTCCTGCAAAGGTAGGGTCATGCTACTACACCCTTGGTATTTGACAGGCTGATATACAGTGTTTGTAGGCACACCTTGCAGTGAAGATGTGGATGCCCGTGCATGCATAGATAACATGTTCAACTTTGCTGAAATTACATTGTCCTCACAAGTGTACGATGCCTGTCAAGCTACTAGACAGCACACTGGTTGTTGTATGACATGATGTGGGAACACAGACGTGTTTTAGGTATATAACTGTACAGTATGACATGCCTAGAACATGCGGCAGGTGGCCACACATTGGCCAAAGGTGGCCAGTCTGCTATAGTAGGCCTCACAACCATGTCATGCAGATATCCACCAGTAATCTGTTGAATAGCAGGATGTATGACTAGCTGTGAAATTGTCACCTATGATGGCTCACTGCCAGTGTGCTGATTGTTACAGCAAGACTTGATATCTATGTCAATGGACATTGTACATTTGTACATTATATTGTGGCACTACAGCAGTGCTACTAACACCCCTATTGTCAGCTCCCTAGTGACATACCACCAACCCTGGAACAGACAGCATAACACATGCAAAAGCCAAATGATTGCCCAGGTTGCTAATCAAGCCATCTACTTGGAAAAGGGTATGTGAAGCTTACAGAGCCTTTCATGATGTGGGATAGCTATGTGGATGAACAAACAGGCTGCAGCCTGCTTGTCATCATGGGCTTTGTACAAACGTTTTGCATGTGATGACAGAAAATGTATTGGAGCATGATGTCCTATGTGAGAGTGCTGTTGGTGAGACCAGCATTAGTAGTTGCCAGGCACCAGAAATTCTATGGACTCCTATGCTTAGCACAGTCTTCAGAAGGTAATTGTGTCCTTCCAGCACACTGCTTGGGTAGTGTCCAATTGCAGAATACCTGTGTAAAACCCCCACCTTACCTTCAAAGCCTATACATATTACATTTCCCTAACATCTTTGGCTGTGCTCTGTACAGACACCTTGGATGACTCTTTTCTTGGAACATGCTCGAGCAACTGTAATACTTAGTTTCACAAAGGACAACTAGCATGTAGTGCCAAGCAGTATCCCCAGATCTCTGAGTCATGTGACATGAAATTCCATGAAAGGAGTTAGCATGGATATGAATAGTAACACTGTCATACATCTACTGACACTGGATCGCACACTGTTTGTTATGCTCAAGGCCAAATCATGCCTGCCAACTCTAACTGGTGAACCCCATTGAGTGTTACACTATGCAATGGATGACAGGAATATACTCACTCTACCTACCATAGCTTGAGAAGATGTTTGACAATATTAGACCAGTAGGCCTTGCTGGAAACTGTGTAGGTTATCTACAGAGTATGTCAGCTGGTGGATAGGCAAGTGTCTGACAGTCATAATCTGGAATATAGCACTGGGAGACTTATGCTGCAATGATGCCAGAAACCAGTGGATTTCCCCAGACATCATTGATGGTGTACCCCTTCTAGCCATTTGCTCTCTGCAGTCACAGCCACTGTCAGATTATTGCATATCAGGAGCTGTCACTGAATCCCACACAGAAACAACAGTTATCCAGGATGGCCTGAGACACACATTCAGTTAATGTCTGAGCCACTGACAAATTATAAATGCCAACAACTGCAGAAATATTATCCTTTGGAAAGTCAGCCACCCCTGGGAAATATAGTAGTGTCCGCACACCACAAACAGTTGAGCTATCACTCATGGACTTATGGACACAGAGACTAATGTAGCCTTTGACTTTCACTGGTCAGTAAGATGTGGGAATGCATTCATTGTTGTACAACCTAAACAGAAAGGTCTGCTATGTAACTTCCAGACAGCCATTGCCATGCTGTATGTGGCACTCATACCTATCATTGTGCACCGTGGCACCCTTGCTATGTCACTACACAGGTATACCTTACAACTGTGGCAGCCACACAGGTTCCATGGTACAGCAATACATGTTCTATAGAGCCCATGTCAAGACTGTACATGTGTAGTCTGTCTCATAAATGCTTTAGAGGAGATGTGTATGGCTGCCATACAGGGAGGTGTCAGATCCCACTGTGTACCTCCTGCATATCCATGACAGGACTAACACGTGTCTTACCTGTCACACACACGTACACTGTCACTGAGGTATAGATAATACATGCTGGAGAGACAGGTATGTAGCAGAGACAATACACCCTATATGTAACAGGTCCCCCATGCATGTGAAGCACACATCTGCTGTGATACACATCATGTTCAGGTTACACCATGGGATGCAGAACAAGACAAGCATAGCTGTTGTTGGACAAATGTCTATACTAGACACACAAAATTTGTAGCTGGGTCATCTCCAGCACCACAATTTGTAGATGTGTTAGCTCCCAAAATCCTGGTGACACTTATCAAGGGTACTACACCTTTTCTCAGATTAGGGATGCCTGAGTACATTGAATGATGTTATTGTTCTTGTTAGCCTGTTATACACATATGGACTTATGGAGCCATTCCCCTATAGTGTTGTACCTTGCTGAGGACATATTTCTTCTGTGCTGACATTCTACCCTGTGCTGTGATGTCTATGGCTTTATTGCCACTGTGTACCATAAGTCTCCCCAACAGAATCCTGAAACAGAAACAGAAACAGGTCCATGACACACCTTTGATTGTGTAAGTATACAGCCATTACAACATCATACAACATAAGGTACATAAAATTATGTGGCTTACTCATTACATATGTTAGCATATAGTATCTGTTAGTAACCACTACAAGTGGCATGGCAAAAATAACACTGCATTACACAAGTGCATTTTAATTTATATAGTCACTCTGTGCATCAAACACATAGCTTAATTTCCCTGTATTGATGACGAGGATGGCAGGGATGTGGCACAGGTATCATCACTTACACAGGATGTTGTGTGGGGGTGCAGGAGGCCTAGGTTGACCAAAAAAGTTGACAGTATGTGTGTGAGTCAGGAAGGGAAGCAGGCAATATGGACCATGGAAATATGCCATGTGTGTCTGTAGGTGACCTACAGTTGACACTGGTGTGTGAGTGTGTGCGTGTATACAGTCAAGCTCAATGCTAGCCCTACATGTGTGTATGTTGGACAGGTTTGAATTGTGCATTGTAGAGTTGACAGTTCACTGTCTCCAGCCCCAAACATGGGAACTGACTCTACAAGGAGTTGCACTGGCACCGCCATGCCCAAGGTCAGAAGCAGTGCTAGTACCTGATGGTGATTGCTGTCTGATGGGAGTAGTCCTGCACAAAAATGCTCAAGACCATAAGCCCGTGGCCTGCCATGTCTTGGTGTGGACAGCACACTCCCCTCTGTAGTGCTGGATGTACTGCTACTATGGCAGCGTGATTGTGCATGGCCACATGGACTCTTAGCAGATGGGGTTGTTGACCTATGTGGATGAGGTCAACGCTCCACTCCAAACACACATTCCAGCACAGACATTGTATGTTCCAAGGCAGACACTGTCTTAGCCCACCTTCTTTCCACTGCATCAGTGAACCCACCCAGGGTGTCACCTATGCGGTGGAGGCAATCATGGATGTCAGACTTTGCTGCATCCATAACCGTGAGCATATATCTGGAGTTCTTTTCAGAATGTGCCTGTGTCTCCATGATGGCCTGAAACATACACCGAGTGAACTGTGATGTGACACCTGCAACAGATGGTGATAGGATAGCAGGCCTCCTACAAGCACCCCTATCAATCTGCCTATGTGGAACCTCACCAGCTCTCTGGCTATGGCCAGTGTCTACACTCACTGGTGCCATAGTTGCCACAATTTCCTGTTTAATGTCCCCACCCTCTGACTGTCCAATATCTGTGTCCTCTGGGGACTTAATATGTGTAGCCATACCGACTGTGTGCAGAGAAAATGAAGGCAGAAGAGTGATGTGAACCTCTGGGACAAATTCAGCCCCTGAAACTCCCAGCTGTGCCTCACTGTAGCCACCATCATCATCAGAGTCTGAAGAGACACTGATATTAGGTTGTGTAGGGGACAGAAAACAACCCCCAGTCACCTGTGATAACAGAGGAAAAAGCAGTACACTAATACCTACACTATTACGCTTTGCAGTATTATGTTGCAATACATGTACAGCTCTATACACTGTTGGCATTATTACAGACCTGTTGAAACCCCAACCTCATATAGTAGAACAAAAGGACATTACCATTAACACAAACTGCTGTAATTACTTGTAAATGAAAGCTAGTTACACAGCAGTCACATCAGCAACAATGAGGCACACTGTTGACATTTATGAAGACTCTGCACAGTTGACACATATGGCAGTCTGCAATGTCCTGACAATACTGCCACATCTATTAGTGTAGTGACACCTACAAGGCATACATATGACTAACATGTGTACAATCAGAAAATATTTGTGCAGTTGGCAATCATACCAACAGTGCAGCACTCCAGGCAGCAGGCCTGGGATGACACTTTAGGGATTACATAAATGTAAAGCTACATCTATAACAAAACAGTGGCATGCTTATCAGGAGTAGGACCACCACCTTGTCCAATACCTGACAGACCTGTGAAAAGTTGAGAGAGAGGTCATATCAGTACCACAACAAGGTAATATGTCCATATATCTCACATTTACAGTAGCTACTGTGTTAATTGTTATATCGGTCAACATCTGAGCATGAGAGTCAAACTGCAGTTAAACCTCCCCCTCAAACAGCTAATCTGCACTGTGGGTTTGAAAGGATTGTGTACTTTACTCTGATAGTAGTGGGCCTCATTTGCATTACCTGAGTTAAAATCCTCTGTGAATGCATATTAATGCATAATGTGACACTTTACCCATTTATAGTTTTGCTCTAGGGATATGTGAAGGTGTTCCTCTCTGCAGGCCTATGACTTCCATCAGTGACAAGCAGCCATTTCATTTGAAATGCATTGTGTGGATAAAGAGTGCATGACTTAGTCATTGATTGCTGGCTTCACAATAATGTAATTTAAATGCTACACACCACTGGATTTGAACCCAGTACCATATGTGGCAAAATGTGCTGTTTGCAAGGCATTTGACAGACTGAGCTACTGAATCACTGTTACAGCAGGTGTATTTGCAAGCTACTGAATCACTGTTACAGCAGGTGTATTTGTAAGCTATATGTACACACATATATGCTGAAACATACTTTTTTACAGCCATCATTATGTACATGGATTTATATGGATGTATTTCTTTAACAGGGTCCCAGTTGTACATGTATTTTGCCAATAATGCCTTAGCAGGTGTATTTGTAAATGTTCCCTTTTGTGACTGCTTTAGAGTCTTATATCAAAGACTCTTTTGATTTTTTAGATAAAATTAAACATGTAGCATGGGATGAAGAATGTTTCTGGATAGTATTGGATGTTAAGAGTTTATACACCAGTATTAGACATTCTATAGGTTTAAAAGCTCTTGAATTCTTTTTGGGAAATAGTCCTATGTCAAATTACATTATAGAATTGATTTATTTTAGTTTAGTTAATAATTATTTTGAGTTTAATCAGGTAATATACCAACAAATACAAGGCACAGCTATGGGGGCACCATTTGCCCCCATGTATGCCAATCTGGTTATGGGTTATTTTGAAGTCACTTTTTTGTATAGGTTAGATTTTTTTAAGAAATATGTGACTCATTATTTTAGGTTCATAGATGATTTAATTTTTTTATGTAAAGGAGGTAGGGAATTTATAATTACTTTTGTGAATTTGTTGAATTCTAATCCACTAGGTTTGAAATTTGAAGGTTTACAAAGTGGAAATTCAGTTATTTTTTTAGATTTAATATTAAAAGGAAATGTAGAACAAAGAAAAATTAATACTAGGATACATAGAAAATTTGATGATGGTGGACATTTCCTGGATAGACGTAGCTGCCACCCGGCACATATTATGAATTCTTTACCATATGAGGAATTACTAAGAGTCAGCAGGCTTTGTAATGAGTCTGATATCTTAGAGAGAGAAATTCTAAGTTCCTGCCGGATGTTTAAAAACAGGGGGTATATTTTAGAAGTAATTAGAAAAGCCTTAGGAAAATTATGTTGGACAGAAATGGATATTAAAAACAAGAATCAATATAATAGTCGTTCATTTCATGAAAAATCAAATCAAATGTGTAATAAAATTTATTTTGTCACATCATATAATGTACTCTCTGATGACATTATAGCAGTTATAAAATATTACTGGTCATTTTTGAGAGAAGGAAGATACAAATTGAATAATGTATAGCATTCACCTTTGATTTCTTTTAAGAGAGGTCGCAACCTAAAAGATATGTTAGTTCATGCTAGTTTCTCTTTACCGAATATTAATATAAGTCATGAAATTAGTAGGGTTGGTACCTGGGCATGTGGAAATCGTTCTGTTTGTCCATTTATAGTGAAATATTTTGATAAAATTAATGGTATAAAATATAGACCAGTAACAGAGTATACTTGTAATACAGTGGATATTATTTATGCTCTTAATTGCCCATGTAATTTATTTTATATTGGTGAAAGTAAGAGGTCTTTCAAGGTTCGGCTACAAGAGCATATTCGTGACATTAAGACTAAAAAATTAGAAAGCCCTGTAGCCACTCATTTTAATGAAATACATGAAGGGTCATGTGAAGGTTTAAAAGGCAGTATCTTGGGACAAGTTTCAGCAATAAACACTATGTGTTTAAAAAATAGATTACTGTCTAAAGAAGCAGTTTTTATTTTAAAGTATAATACTTTAACTCCTGGTGGATTAAATCAGGAATGTAATTGGAAGTTTTTATTATAAAGTGTTGATAAAATTGGTTAATTGTTTTATTGATGAATTTTAATGTAATTGATGCATCTTTATAAGAGATGTTTTTCTCTGTTTGTATTATCTCATGGAAGGCTGTTAAGCCGAGGCACTAGAGAGGTTTTGGTGTGTCTTAATAAAAGGAAAAATCTACTGGCTTTGTCATTTGGATTAATTTTGCTTCTATATTGTGGTTTGGATACCTTCATGGCCAGTGACTCTTCCTTTCTACAATTGCCCCGTATGTTTCGGGAAGAAGGAATTGAACGTGGACAAACAACCATGGAACAATTTTTGGGATCATCCAGAGATGTCCAAGAAGTGAGAGAAGTGAGAGAAATGCAATTGGAAGGTATTTCTGGTTCTAAAAGTAATGAAACTGTTAAAAATTGGGAATGAATTCTAAAAGAAGGGGGTAACAGAAGACCACATAACCCCTTTCAATGTGTAGGTCGACCCAATGTGGCTAATGTTTCAGTGGAAATTCAGCGGTCGTTAGATTCTCTTGAAAAAATGTTATTTAAAGAGAATTCATTGCACTTTTACAACGTTATATTGATTTAGACATAACACCAAGAGGGTTACATTTTGTGTAAACACCTACAACCCCTTTTGATGTTACTGATGTTACTGATAAACAATTTGAAGTTAGGTGGGCACAGGCGGATCACAAATGTGTGACAGAGTGGTTACACATTTTCATTGAAAGAGACACTGTAAAACAACGTAAAATAAAAAAGACATAGAAATCTGTTGCAATAATTTGACTGCACAATTCAATTCTGAACAGTTTAATTTAATATTAAGTAGCTATAATGTAAAACTAGAAGAAGTTTCTAATGATATCATAAAAAGGAAAATCAATAAGCTGGAAAGAGACATCTGTGATTATCACAGCGGCTATGCCTTTAAGAAATTGGTTCAGCGGAAACAACAGAGGCAGCAACGTGAAAACGGAACCAATTTGAAACAAAGTGTTTCTTTTGTTTCTTCTGAAGCAATTAGCAGCACTGGTGAATCAGAAGAAGAAACAGCTAACTTTCCTTCATTACCTAGGGCACAGGATCCTGATTATTTACAAAATAATTTTCGGAACCAAGGAGATCATTATGCGAGGAAAAAAGGGCATACAGATAACTATAGGGATGGACAATACCAGAGGTATGATAACCTCCAAAAATGGACTAAATATTGATGTTTGTAATGTGTTATTGTCATTGGAAAATGTTGTGGAAAATATAGGATGTAGTTCTGTCATGAACTTATCAGGTCACAGTTTAAGTGAATATGAAATGTCTGTGTTAGGCTGTGGCTTAAAATTTATACCTACAGCACTTCCTAGGAAGCATGTTACTTACATAGAAATTTTTCAACTGATATGCAAGTTACATTTTTCTAATTATTTTGAAAAAAATGTGTTTATGCATACAGAAAGTGATGAAAGTGATTTGGAGTCAGGCGAAAGTTTTTTTACATGTGAATCGTTTTGTTCGGATGATGATGAAATGAATGCTTATTGCTTAATAGATACTAAAAAGTACCTGTTAGAAGTACCTTTATTCCACCTTTTAGACATGAGGCAATTTCTCACTTTTCAGCCATGGTACATCACTCAGTGGATGATCTTTTTTTGAAATTTAAAAGAAATAGAAGCGTTGTAAAATACAATCTAAGTAAAAGAGAGTGGCTGGCGCTACAAAGTCTGACTAAAAGAAAAGATTTAGTTATTAAACCCTCAAATAAGGGTAACAAAATAGTGGTGTTGCACTTTTCACAATATTTACAAATGTGTATGAATCATTTGAATGTAAAGGAAGTGTATAAAATATCCAGCATTATGGAATATGAGCAAGCTATAACAAATTTTAGGGATATTATAATGAAAGGCTATATACTTGGCTATTTGCCCAAAAAAGACATAGATGTTAAATTTAATATAGAAAAGTGCACTATGGCTAAATTTTACTGCCTACCTAAGGTACATAAAGATTTAGTAAATCCACCAGGTCGCCCTATAGTGGCAGCTACTAATTACTTTTTACATAATATTGGAATCATGCTACATTATTCTCTATCTAAATTTGTGACTGCTTTAGAGTCTTATATCAAAGACTCTTTTGATTTTTTAGATAAAATTAAACATGTAGCATGGGATGAAGAATGTTTCTGGATAGTATTGGATGTTAAGAGTTTATATACCAGTATTAGACATTCTATAGGTTTAAAAGCTCTTGAATTATTTCTGGGAAATAGTCCTATGTCAAATTACATTATAGAATTGATTTATTTTAGTTTAGTTAATAATTATTTTGAGTTTAATCAGGTAATATATCAACAAATACAAGGCACAGCTATGGGGACACCATTTGCCCCCATGTCTGCCAATCTGGTTATGGATTATTTTGAAGTCACTTTTTTGAATAGGTTAGATTTTTTTTAAGAAATATGTGACTCATTATTTTAGGTTCATAGATGATTTAATTTTTTATGTAAAGGAGGTAGGGAATTTATAATTACTTTTGTGAATTTGTTGAATTCTAATCCACTAGGTTTGAAATTTGAAGGTTTACAAAGTGGAAATTCAGTTATTTTTTTAGATTTAATATTAAAAGGAAATGTAGAACAAAGAAAAATTAATACTAGGATACATAGAAAATTTGATGATGGTGGACATTTCCTGGATAGACGTAGTTGCCACCCGGCACATATTATGAATTCTTTACCATATGAGGAATTACTAAGAGTCAGCAGGCTTTGTAATGAGTCTGATATCTTAGAGAGAGAAATTCTAAATTCCTGCCGGATGTTTAAAAACAGGGGGTATACTATAGAAGTAATTAGAAAAGCCTTAGGAAAATTATGTTAGACAGGAATGGATATTAAAGACAAGAATCAATATAATAGTCGTTCATTTCATGAAAAATCAAATCAAATGTGTAATAAAATGTATTTTGTCACATCATATAATGTACTCTCTGATGACATTATAGCAGTTATAAAATATTACTGGTCATTTTTGAGAGAAGGAAGATACAAATTGAATAATGTATGGCATTCACCTTTGATTTCTTTTAAGAGAGGTCGTAACCTAAAAGATATGTTAGTTCATGCTAGTTCGTCTTTACCAAATATTAATATACGTCATGAAATTAGTAGGGTTGGTACCTGGGCATGTGGAAATCGTTCTATTTGTCCATTTATAGTGAAATATTTTGATAAAATTAATGGTATAAAATATAGACCAGTAACAGAGTATGCTTGTAATACAGTGGGTATTATTTATGCTCTTAATTGCCCATGTAATTTATTTTATATTGGTGAAAGTAAGAGGTCTTTCAAGGTTCGGCTACAAGAGCATATTCGTGACATTAAGACTAAAAAATTAGAAAGCCCTGTAGCCACTCATTTTAATGAAATACATGGAGGGTCATGTGAAGGTTTAAAAGGCAGTATCTTGGAAGAAGTTTCAGCAATAAACACTATGTGTTTAAAAAATAGATTACTGTCTAAAGAAGCAGTTTTTATTTTAAAGTATAATACTTTAACTCCTGGTGGATTAAATCAGGAATGTAATTGGAAGTTTTTATTATAAAGTGTTGATAAAATTGGTTAATTGTTTTATTGATGAATTTTAATGTAATTGATGCATCTTTATAAGAGATGTTTTTCTCTGTTTGTATTATCTCCTGGAAGGCTGTTAAGCCGAGGCACTAGAGAGGTTTTGGTGTGTCTTAATAAAAGGAAAAATCTACTGGCTTTGTCATTTGGATTCATTTTGCTTCTATATTGTGGTTTGGGTATTTGTAAATGTTGCTAATAAAAGGGGACACTTACCTGCTATTACAGACCTTACTTACATCCGTTATTCTGTGCTTGACTTTCTAATGGTCTACTCTTGCACCAGACTCCAAGGTGCACTCTCATTTTTTTTCCATTACTCTTTAAACAAGTTTGTGTGACATGGCCTAATGTGCAGCTCTGCTTAAACACACCTAATGAATGTAACTTGCAATTGCTATGCTTTGCTTAAACCACCTGTTTTAATTAACAGATGTATGGCATGGCAGATTTATGCAGTGGTTTACAGGTACAATGGCCTTGGGTTCAAAAAAGGGGACAGGTGTTTATTTTGTACATGTTTATTATTTAAAACACATATAGCAATATAACTCCATTTAGCTGAGCTTGGCAAAGCTGTGAAACAGTGTTGCACTAAAATATATAAAGAAAAGAAAAATGGGGAGAGAGAAAAGTGGTGAAATGGGATGCAAGCAGGAGGAAAAACATAGTGAAAGGCAGGTCGGTATGTGCAGGAAGGGTGTAGGAAAGAACAATAGCTATCTATTTCTTGTACTCCAACAGCTGTGCACCTTGGCAGAATTTGTAGATGACTTTGGACTTTAACCCCCAGAGAGAGGTTTGAGGACAACATAATTGTATTGTTAAGCCAATTGGACTAAATTATGTGTTTCCAGTGGACAAGTGTGTGAAATGGAGAGCTATGTATGGAATGATATTTTTTTTTTTTTGGGGGGGGGGGGGCAGGTGCCAATTTTTTTAAGGTGAGAGTGGAATGTTGAGAAAGGGACATAATTACATGTGGGGGAGGTAAGCTGGGTAGGTGAGGAAGCTTTTGCAGACAGACAAGGCAGCAGACAGGGGTGGTATGTAACACAAGAGGGGATAAACACCTTGGATGGGGAGGGTATTGTGGAATCTAAGTACAATGTCCCTCCACAAGATAGCAGTGTGACTCACATCCCCATTCCATGGGACTGTTGGCACTGCTCCATCACTGCTCTGAGGATGGCAGTGGTGAAGGCAGAGCTCAGTGGTGAGCTTGCCCCACCAGGGTGGCCAGCATGCTCTAAATCCAATGCAGGTGTCATCCAAATCCATGGTAGATGATCCTGCTCACCAAACTTGGCAGTTCATCATGGGTGACATCTCCCCCTCCACCACTGCTCCCAAAAGAGGGCCCAGCCCCATCCCATGGGGTGGTACTACCCAACACCACAGGTGGTGCAGGGGCAGCAGAAGGGGCACCACCAGACTGGGTTCCAGATATTCTGGGACCTGGTGACACAGCCAGAGGAGGCAAGGTAGGCAGATCATGAGGAACTTGATGACCTTGAGATGCTGTAGTAAAGTAGTTATAACAATAAGTTAAGATTAGTAATAACCAAACCAATATTAGTATTAACAGAATGGGACATAATATTTATTATTCCAAATACATAAGGTATATTCTGTGTAACACAACATTAAGAAACATAACAGTAAGCATGTTAACAGCAAGCCAGTATGAATTAAACCATAAGGTCAATAAAACAGTTACTTTAACAAAATATGTTAATATTAAATCATAATAATAAATAACAGTAATAAATTAAAGAAAATAAGGGGTGGGAAGAGAGAGAAAAACATACCATTAGTTACCTCACAGGTAATATTACTAAACAGAGTATTACTACAGTACATAATTCTACAGGTGTGCAGTGTCAATTGTGAGTACAGTGACTAGACATCTTCTATAGCTGATATAGCATGTATATACCTCTCAAGCTGTTAGCATGGGACAGTATGGGCCAAGCAGTAACAGATGCAGGCACAGAACTATACAGAACAGTTCACATAATGTGGACTTGCATAACTATGAAGGTGAAACGGATTTGAAAATATATTGCATTCCAGGTAATTGTTTATGTGGCAATCATGGAACAGACAGATTAAGCAGCTGTAATTACATTACAAAAAACATGACAATTGAGATGTATGTTTGTGTACATTAAGTAAATTAGATAGTCATCCTACCTTATTTGGCAGGCATGAGAGTAGAACCCAAAAGTTGTGACTGCAGCGGACATCTGCAAATAATTTAACAACTGACTTCAGCAACTTAGAACAGACATGCAATTAATGCAGGCCTAATGCAAATATTAAAACAGATTTCTTTAGTAAAACACAATGCTGCTTAACACTTTATTAGTACTGATGTTTACTATCTGTGAAATCTACACACAATATTTTCCCATAAAGTGGGCTACCTTATCCATATACCTTTTGTTCCTGGAGTGGGAGGAAAAGAGAGCATTATGTGACTGAAAATGGCATAGAGACAACCTAGAACAGTACTATGAGTTGAGCAATACATTACTCAGGCCTTTACTTTTGCATTCTACAGTTATTACACTTTTACACTTGACTGCAGCAACCTTACCATACAGGTACAGTGCATAGACCTCTAGTGTAATTATGTTATGACACCACAATCCTGGTGTACACCATTTTGCTTACTGTTATTGGTATTGTTTAGTGCTTATTGCAATACAGTTGTTATTGCTCATTTATTGCAGTGCACTTCTAATTGCCCATTTATTGCTCTACAGTTTGTATTGTTAATTCTTTATTGCAGCATGTTTTTTTTATTCTTTATTGTTTATTGCACTACTGTTAGCATAATATATCCATACTTACCACACTCATGGCACAATCTGGCCAGGTGCCAGGCATGGGACTGGATGTTGCAAGCTCTCTCAGCTGTAGCTGCTGGGAGAGAAGCACACCATTATGCATACCAGTTCTGCACAGATTCAGCTTGCATTTTAGTAAAATACTAAAAGAAATACTTACATATATCTGGGACATGCCAAGCCCTTGCCTCTTGGACCCAGGTGTCCAAAGTTCCCCTATTTCTATGCTTTAGGTCATCATAGTGGTGATGACACTGCTCACCGGTGTGGGGGATATCAGTAGCACTAGTAAGGTCCCTGGCCAACTGACCCCAGGCCTCAGCCTTACATTCTGAGGCCTGGTAACCACCCTGCAACAGCCTAGGTTCATAACTGCATATCAGGAGTGCAGCAAAAACTCTGGACTCCTGCACACCCCATCTCTGCACCTGAAAGCACTCACCCTCTCCAACATCACCTGGCATATTGTCAGTTACATGGACTCCAATGAATGCTGCATAATTTCTGCCTATAACCATTAATATAGGCTGTTTTCCCATCCTTACATGTCATTCAGCAACATTTAAAAAGCACCCTGGTGCTTAGCAGCATACAAACCAGCTAAGTGGAGCTGAGCATCATGAAAACTTGCAAAACCATGGTTTTAGCAAAGCTTAGCAACGTACAAACAAAGTGGCCATTAGTCATGCTTAAGTGGTGTTAAGCACCACTCAGCTCTTCCAAATGTAAAAGTTATGTTTTTAAATTAAAAAGAAATTTAGGTTACATTAAACAAATATGTCTGCTAGGGACTTGAACCCAGGACCTATGAAGCTTTATGCTGTCACTCTACCCATGTAGATGCTTGGATAGTATATAAACTAGTGTACCTTCACATATGCTACTAAGCTACTATGGCACGCTGTGGAAATGGGCTTAAAGAAAATCAAAAATAAATAATTACAAATGTTTCTATTTTTAGATGTCTGGCAGGTGTCTGTTATGTGTAAGCATGGCTTGGCATTGATGTGCTCTGCACCATGCTGCACAAACAGTAATTAAAAAAAAAAAAAAAAAAACATAAAAAAAGATATCATAATTAATTAGATCTGGTTACTATTTTTAGATGTCTGGCAGGAGTCAGTTAATTATGTGTGAGCGCTGCTTTGCATTGCTGCACTCAGTGCCGCACCATGCAAATGGACATAAATTAAAAATAAATAAATAAATAATCCAACAAAAATAAGACATTTAAAACACAAACTATTAATTCACAGCACACTGCAACTGCAGCAGTAAACATTACATGGAGCTTCACCATGTACATAACATCTGACCAGCCTCAACACTTTTGCCTACACACATTCAGTATCACTGTTACTATGCTCCTCATCAGCAGCGCACCATGATTAATATGCATGGGGCACTACTGAGGGGGAACTATGGCCATGTACATGGGTATATTTCATGTAGGCTGTACACGGAGCCTACACGTATTTTATTGAATCATGGGGTAGAGTATAATTGACACATGCAGTGATATGTGTGGAATGTGTTGTGTGGTGCATGGTCTACTGTCAATGTTTATCAGACATTCCTTCTCAGATATAAGTACATTTTTTTTGTATCAGAAGAGATATTAATATTATTGTTGATAAATGTCATGCCTGAGTACTCTCTGTCACCTATTCAGTGATGACATAAGGTCTAATATAAGGAATAGTTATACATTTTTAACTGAATTGCACAAGAATTTCTGCTTAGGTAGTATACTTCAGTATGCATGAATGGATTCTCATGAGGATGTAAACTGCATAAAATGTGTTATTTCATTACTTAACACGAATACATACTTTACAATTTAATGAAACATGTTTTGTAGACTTTTTAGCATTATTCAATGTTTCCTCAGTTTTACTATTGCATATTTGAAATTATTAGCTATTTTTTAACTTACTACATGTCAGATTATTTTATTTTCTCATGCATAAGTTTTTTTTCCTTGGAGATTCATCGTTTGTGCAGGGCTGAGGGTGAAGTGACAGCAAGTGCTAGTGAAGACGGCAGGATAATAATGCACAATAATCATGCACCTTTTTTTAAGTTATATGTTATGATTATTTTTTAGCTGTAACATTGCTGAGTTGAAATCTATGATAATCACAGGACCTTACTGGTATAGGTCAGGACAATTTGAATGCTATGACATACAGCTTTCTTTCCAGATATTTCCTTTACTTCTAAGCAATATCAGTACTGGACTCAAACACACGTAGATGTTTGTCTTCATAATGAGTTACAGTCAGCACTCATTTTTTTTTCATTTTTTTCTTTTTTGTTATATTAATATCTCATTGCCTTTATAGTTAAACATTGATATGTCTGTATAGAGGTCTAATTGTAATTGTAATTGCATGAATGGTGTAGCTTGAATCACAACAGGTCAGGGTTTGTCCTGCTTGAATTCTGTTGTGTTGATTCCACTTCTGCCCACTAGAAGTGTCATCTTCTTGCAAAGCACTTACAGTGTGTAGTGATATCCTCCTATATGTCTGGATAGTACCTCATTTTCATCCCCTTCCAGCACTGAGTCCTATTTGAATCTGGTAAGTAATCACTAGTGTACAAACAGAGGCAGCCATGGATGATTTTTATGCAACCATGGCATGGATCAATGTGAGTATGGCATTATCACTAATCTCTGCCATTTCTATGTTGTTGTGCTGGAAATTTCACATAAACTGTGGAGGACTCAAACCATTTGTAGCTGATTTTCTGCGGCTTTGCACTGAGCCTTAACAATGTCATACCACATTTGCTCCTGGGCGGCTAATACTTTGAGTATTTCCTGGGGTAATGGTGACAAATGCCTGTGCCTGGCAATCCTTGATAAAGATGTCACTATGTATGCTTCTGCTGCATCGACATGTCTGACATTATCCATAAGGTGTTCCTCTGGGTTTGGAGACTGCTGTAAAAGTGCATGGCTTTTCTCCCTGTACAGCCTGTATTGTAATGTCAGCATGTGCTTGATTTTGGGGTCTACTGTCACTTCCTGCAAAGTTTCTAACATAGTGCAAGGTGTGAGATCCTCCCATTGAACTTGGCAACCGTGTGCCTCTTTCCTCAACTGTCTTATAAACATACGTATGTTATCATTATCATCATCACTGGATGTTCTGCTGTTGATATCCTCTAAATTTATTGGCATAGTGCAACTGTGTGGTTCTACTGCTGACTCTGTAAGGAATTAATTGAATGTATTACTATTCAGATGATGATCAGGTGCACTTCTGTATGCTGTGAAATATATTGTGGAGGACACTTACCATGCATTGCGTTCATCAGTAGCATTATGTTCTTAAGTTCAGGGTTCACCTGATAACAGTAATTGCCATGTGTTTTGTCTAATAATTGTATTTAATCCTTTTATTCAGGAGTGACCACGGTGGTGCAGCAGTTAGCATTGTCGCCAGATAGCAAGAGGTTCTCTGGTTCAATTCTTGACTGAGGTGCCTTCTGTGTGGAGTCTGCATGTCCTCCCTGTGGTCACATGGGTTTCCTCCAGGTGCTCCAGTTTCCTCCCACATTCCAAAGACATGCAGTAGGTATATTGTACACTCTAAATTGACTGTAGGTAAGAGTGTGTGTGAAAATGAGTGGTGCGAATGAATTACCATGGCAGTGCTAACCACCTGACAGTGTAAACCTTGGGTTGAGATGATTGTCACTATGGAAGTGACACCCCAACCCCAATCCCATGTGTAAAATGGGAAAAGGGTTTGAGGATGGATAGATTTCATCCTTCTGTTGTGTGTGTGGATCTGTCTATCTCTCTCTGTCTCCCTCACTATATATATCTGCATGTTACTGTTGTGAGACCACCTTCCTGAGCAGATGTCTGAAAGTGTAAATATGTTTTGTTTAATGAAGTTTGATCTGGAAGGATGGTAAAACTTCTGTTCAATTGTTACATTTTTATGTGTGCACAGTGCCATTGTGATCTGTCTCATATTCATCTCCATAAAAAGAAAAAAAAGGTATTCATCATAATGTTTTCAAGGAATGATTGCTGGTGCCCCCACAGTGTAGCTATGGGCAACTGCATTCTGCATTGTCTTGGATCTTGCACATCCTACCATATCATTGGTCCTCTTCTTGCACTATGGTAATGTGTGGTTCCTTGCAGCAACAGTATTTATATCAATAACTATCTGGTTCTGCCTTTGCTTTCTCAGCTTTGTTGGGTCTTCCTTTTCCAAAAAGGTGTCTGCCATATGTCCTAAGGGCTACAACAAGGGCAAGTTTCTCCTCATGGCTAAAGTGGCCCTTTTGCTTGATCCCTGCTACTGCATCATTCACTTACCTAAAACAACATGCCAAAGTCATGTACTGAAACTTTTTATCCACTCATTAGCCAAAAAGCACAGCAATAAAAGCATGCCTGCTTTCATCACAAATAAATCAAAGGTCAGAGGAAAAACATGCATGGTGACACAGCGCCATACATATACACAAACTACATGTCCAGATTCAGCTAGTTATAAGGAGCCTGTACACCATCATTGGAAATTCATAGTGTTGCAAGAAAGTAGCATTTTACTGTCATGATATGCCATTGCTAAAAGACTGTCATCCTTCTTCTTCTACATTTTTGTGTTTATACTAACATTTTTCATTTATGTCTGCCATAAATCTCCTGACACAGAAATATATTGTAGAAAATTAGACTTCAATTATTTTAAAGTATGTACTTATATCCTATGTGCCTTAATCAGTAAATGCCTCTAAAATAATTTATAAAATACCTTTTACATTGCAATTACTCTCCAGATAACTACAGCGCTATTACAAATTCCCATTTATAAGTGTCACTCATGTTCTGAATGAATACAGGAATCACTTGAATCTCAATATCAGATCCAGTGAAATATACATTATCCCTATAAACACTTATCTAAAATCAGTATCGACTGCTTTCAACTAATTTTTATTGTTTTTACTATTGTTTTCTTACTTGAATAAGTTCTTGATTTCTGAAAGCATTTCTCACCTATCTCGAGTGATCACAAATAATTATGGCAGTCTTAAACTTATTCATGTAAGTTCAGAGTCATTTACACCTGTCATATGAACATTATTATTTATGCTTATCTCTATGAATCACAATAATATGTCACTATGTAAGTTACCAATCCACATAAGTACACCTCATGTAAGTAATTGTGAATATGTTTGATGCAACAGCAGAATCTGCAGCCATCACCAGCCCACCCCAACTGTCCACAAGAACATGTGAACAACCCTAGTTCTTCTCAATGTGGTCACATCTCATCAAGTCTGCATGTTCATGAAGTGTAATAAATGATCATTCTTAATACTGTGATGCACATTATTACCTGAAATCACTCAATACTTAATATAAATTCATAATGACATACACAGTGAAGTATCTTTATGTACTAAACCAAAACAAAAGTCATGCAAATGGAAATGATTTACATTGATTTATATAAAAATTATAAAAGTTAATCACTTAAGCATAAATAGATGCAAGCAATTTAAAAATAATGATTTCATGACTGAATTTTATTCACCATGTAAAGGAAAAGTGAAAGTATTTTTCAAAAAAATGAATGTGACAAGTCAATTTGGTTAATCCAAACATGCCAGTAATACCAGTTCCAGTAATGTCCCTAAAGGGTAATTTTTTATGTTGATGTCACATCACAGTGAGTGTGATTCCATACCTGTGCACCACAGTGTTAAACTTACATTCCTCATTTTGGCACCCTCAATTCAAATGATGGCATC
Source organism: Protopterus annectens (assembly GCF_019279795.1). NCBI lineage: Eukaryota > Metazoa > Chordata > Ceratodontiformes > Protopteridae > Protopterus > Protopterus annectens. Next base: position 208,489,709 of record NC_056738.1, read on the forward strand.
CCCTGTGAAAACACAAGGCCGAGCTCCAGGCTAGTCTGACAAAGAGACCAAGATAATGCTCTACCTTCTTAGGGATTCATACTAGGATAAGACTGAATCATATGCCCGTGGATCAGACTGGAAGAAAAATTGAAATCTGGCAGGAGTTTGGTGACCACTTGTCAACTTTGGCAGGGATCACCAACTTAGACCCCCCATTGCTGACAGAGATACATTGACCTACAGAAGCACAGGCCTGACCTGTTGGCTGAATGGGTAGATCAGGTGACAGCAAGAAGGCCAGAGTTCTATTGTATTTTTTTATTTTTTAAAGCATATCAATCATAGATTTAAAAAAAAACATACCATATAAATGCTGCATAACTGAAGATGCATGCTAGAAGAAATGTATATGTAACTGCAAATATGTATCCATATGTAAATATAATACATGAGAAAGCATAAACATATCTGTATACAGAAATGCATCTGTATACAAACATGGAGGTTTTATATGATGGAAAGTCAAACGTTAGTCGACTTTCTGTGTTGCCGAACGTTAGGAGATTGAGATTACATTCACTGATATGAACTTGATGTTATGAGTAGAGTCGTGGTACAGTGGAGATTGGGGAATGTATCCCTTTCATCACTGTAGTGTGAGCTCAGAGTTAGAATACTTATTTTGCAAGGGGTGTTGGGGGGTGCAGGGGGGCTTGCCCCCCTGCAAAAATGTGAATGACAGTGAAGGTGTTTAACGTACGTTTGCACCTACACTGCATCATGTTCCAGTTTTGATATAAATGTTGAATCTGTTGATGTCGATCAACTGAGTCAACATTTTCACTCATTAGTATTTATGCAGGATGATATTTTTCGAATATCGACCGTTGTAAATGAACGTCAATATTTTGATAGTAAACATATATATATATATATATATACATATGTATATATATATATATATATATATATATATATATATATATATATATATCTATATATATATATATATATATATATATATATATATATATATATATATATAGTCTGTAAAATGCAGATGCACATCTGCATGACTATTCTTACACATATTTTGTCATGTATATATGTGTATGTCTGTATTTATACACAACCCAAAAATATTTGAATTGCCACATAATTTTATGTACAATCAGTATTGGCTTAGTTATTTCTTCCACTACATGCAGACAGTTTTTTTAAAGGAAGGATTTTGTTTGTATAGCCCAGGAAGTATTTATTAGTGTGATAATTGTATAAGACAGTCAATTCTTCCACAGTATTACCTGCATGTACAAGATGGTGGAGGTTGGGAGAGGTGGGTAGTGATTAAAGTATCATCTGAATAACCGGCACACAGTTTAATGAAAGGTGATCTAGAAGAATGTTAAAACTTCCTTTCAATTGTCACATTTTTATGTGTGCACTGCGTATGCATTTGAGGGTAAGGAAAATGTGTTGTCTAAATAAAAGTTGCAGGATATTACTTAAAATTGCAACTTAAGTATGCAAAACATAGTGGAAAGTGAAACCTACACTGGAAGTTTATGGTAAGATTTCAGAAAATACCCCTCCCCAGGGGCGACTCATGCTATAGGACTGTGGGACTGCAGACCCTCCACCTGTAAAATGGGCCCCCCACCTGTAAAAATGGATTAAATAAATTCCCCATTCCCCCCACCGTAGAAAATATTAAAATAAAAAATGCTCGGACTCCGGGCATGTGTGCTTAGTTCCTGACTTTTGTGTTAGGCAGACCAGAACTCCAAGCACACATACTCAGGCGTTCTGAGCTCCAGACTGCTCTGTTAGGCAGTCCAGATAGGGAAGGCAGGAAACTCTGCCCTTCCAGCCCAGAGGTCTGTACAGTGACGACCGCACAAACTGGAAGGTCACCAGACTGCATCACCTGCAGGTTGGACCAACAACAGGAGGCTCCAGCCTTCTCACATCTCACAGGAGACCCAACAGCATGTGTGGGCCATTATGGAGTACCAATCAGGCTGCAGGATTGCTATGGAGGACATAGCTGAGTACAGAGACAGGTAGGTTGTTTATGAAGGACAGAGAATCTGGTGTGTGTGTGTGTCTGTGTGTGTCTGTGTGTGTGTGTGTGTGTGTGTGTGTGTGTGTGTGTGTGTGTGTGTGTGTGAAATGCCCCAGTTACTTCATGGTGGTGGGTAGAGATTAAGGCTTGAACCCTGTACCTTGGGCTCAAGTGACAACAGCCTGAATTCTCTACCCACCACCATTTGTAAAATATTTGCAGATTTTTGCCTCATATTTGTTCTGTACCTCATAAAATCTGTGGTTTCTGTATTTTTGTTACTTTACTTAACACAGCCAGTAGTGCAGTGTTGTCTGACAGCTACAGGTTGTCTGGTTTGATTCTTGGCTGGGGTGCCTTCTGTGTGGAGTCTGCATGTCCTCCCTGTGTTTGTGTGGGTTTGCTCTGGTGTCCTCAGTGAGTATTTGTCCCTATTTTTTGGACTGTATTCCCCCATTATTGGTTTGTCCAGGTGTTTTGTGCTAAGATGTTGACAGCTATGGTGAGAACTGAATTCACTAAATGGTAGCCATTTAAGTTTCAGTCTTCCTTTCTTTCATAACAATAGATGATTTGGCATAGTGGTATGTTGCTCTGGCTGATTTGCACAGGGTCCTAGGTTCAATACTTGGCAGTGAAATGTACGGTGGTAACACATCATTTTATTCAAGCAACTTTCCAACATTATACAAGCAATGTTTAAAATGTGCCCCTGGTTTTTGGTCTTTTATCCCCCCCCCCAAATAAATTTTGGCTTTTTTCCAGATTTCTTGAGCTGCAAAGTTCAGAGATACAGCTGAGTGTCGAGTAGATTTTACAAGGAGCTGAGAGCTGCAGGGGAACAAAAGTTTAGTGCTGCTTATGCCAAGTCTGCTTACATTGTAAATAGCACAAACAGGTAGTGTACTTGCTTTTGATGCAGAAGGCTGTGGGTTCTACTCCCACATTAGTTAGATCCATTGCTGGTATTGTACTCTGTTGTAAAGGGGATGGATGCTGCAATCCTCTTTGGTGAAGATACCTAGTAACTATGAATCTGTTATCAGTTTTCCATCCATTCCTTATTGTGATATTACTAGCATTATCATTTTTTTAAAGCAACATAGGCAATTTATTCCAAAAGGGCAACAGGCACTTTATTTGTAGATGAAACAATGACATATAAAGTTGTTTTCTAGCAGTAACCTCTTCATTAGTTAACAGATTTCTTTAATGTGGAATTATTTAGATGACTTTTACTTCTTCAGAGATCGTGCATATTTACTGATACTGGTAGACTGTAGAAGTTTGAGTAGACTTTTATGATGGAAATGTTCTGAATTGGGCAGTTTTGTCATTATTGGTGCATGCATTTTGTTTCATTGTTTACTGGAAAAATGTTCAAAACAATAAATTTAAAATGCCCTCCTGTATTGTACAAGGAATATAATTTAATACAGTCAGGAGGGTGTATCAAACAGCATGTGTATGTTTCGTGTTCAAGGGGCCTATGATTTGAAAACAGCCCAAAGTTAATCTTTATCTGCCACTGGCAAAGTGTATTTTCTTTGAATGTGGGTTTCAATGCTGTTTCAATGAATGTGAGTTTCAAGGGCAGAGAAATTTTAATGCTAAGTCTATTTTCATTGTGAGACTGCATTGCTTTGTCTAGCAGATATCTATTAGGGTTTATGCTGTAAAATATAAAATAAAACTTTCAAGTGAAATCCATATCATCGCAGAAGTAAAGCAGTATGCACATTACAGTGTTTATGGCAAATGGGGCGAAATAACCAAGGATTGGGACATTGGAATGGCTGCAGGGGGGGGGGGGCTCCATTTGACCATGATTTTGTGAGGGGGGGGGGGAGAGCAGCAAACTCAGACAGCCCCGGCTGAACTATAACTTTCAACTGTCCAGAATTTTGCAGAATGAATAGATTTTTGCTTCTTATTTTTGGTTTGTTCCTCATAAAATTTGTGGTTTTCTGCCAAATCATTTAGGAATGAAGTAACTTAATAATGACAGACAATGAGTTTCACATGTCATAACCTTCAGAAAAATGCATGCTAAAGCAAGACCTGTTATTCTATCAACTGTCTTTTTAGTACTGTTTGTATGTTCCCTCAATATATTTGGCCTTATCCAGATTTCCTGCATTAAGAGGTTGAGAGGTACGTGTAAATAAATCACTCTATAGAATTAGGAATATCCAAACCTCTCAACTGTCTCCAATTTTGGCTCAAAATGTTGCTCTCCCCCTAATAATCCCCCTGAAAAATGGCAATTTTGGAAGAAGATGTGGAGGGTTTACAATTATAAATAACTATAATGATCAGAGTTATAGATTACTTTTATTTCAGAAATGCATGTAGATGGTCTTATTTTGTCAGCTGCTCAAGTTAACAGTACTAATTTTAAAAAGGTGTCCCTTCTTTGACAGGTTCCCAGCTGTATTGTGTGGCAATTTTATATTTTTGCATAACATATTTGGTCTGTTTTTCATAAAATTGTGGTTTTCTGGCAAATTAGTAGCAAATCATTTAAGATTGAAGTTAGAAAATAATGGCAGACATTTTAGTTTCAGATTTCATACCCTTCAAAAATTCATACTAATGCAAGACCTACTACTATTCTACTATCTTTCTAAGTTTATAAGAGCAATATTTAAAAATTGTCTTTATTTTTGGGCCTGTGTCCCACTTCTATGTATGGCTTTGTCCAAATTTCTTGCTCTGAAGTTGAGAGGTATGAGTGTCAGAGCCATCACTGTCAGCCAGAGACATTTCAAACTGTGACCTACTTGTTGCACTCCACTCCCCATTGTAGTGGCTCTGGATGTGTCCAAGCAAGGCAAGGAGCAGTTATGCAGTGTAAGTGTGCAGAGTATTCCCCCATCCAAGGTAGACCGCAAGTATGACCATGGCTTTTCATCTGTACTTGATTTTGCAAAATGTTCGGGTTTTCTGTCATATTTTTATACTGTTGATTTATGCTTCTTATTATTTAGAAAATGCATGCTGTCGCAGTGCCCTGTTGCTCTGTATTAAAGTAGCAATGCTTTAATGACCATCAGGTAAGCTTTTTGGAGACTTTAAGTTGCAAGTAAGCTTTAATAAGCATACTGTTAAAGAATTACCAACATTGAAAGCCTTTTCATTGTTGCCATGCAGAGAATATTTACATAACTAGATAACGTATAAGCCTTAGGTATTGAAATGCATATGACAGTATTTGTAATAAAGGACAGGATTACAGTATTTTCAGAAGCTCATTACATTTGTTGGAGACTTGCAGTTATCTTTGCAGGCTTTACCTGTAAACTAAACAGAATGCCAATTTATCATGTGTGGTCCACAACCTGTGCAGCAATCCTTTAAGCAATTTATCCTGAGCTTGTTTCTTGTTCGCTGTTCATTTTTTACTTTGATTATGTGTCCTCCATGAAACAAGTAGATAGTTGTTGTCATGCAGCAGGTCCTTTTTGGATAAGAAACATTTTTACAAGTGGGGGTATCACAGAAATTGCTACTTTCAGCATGTTACTTGGTAATTTTATAAAGCTGAATATAAATTATAATTAGAACTGCAGAGCAAGGAGAAGTGGTTTGAGCTGAGAGCTGCTTGTTTTTTTTTTGTACTTGATCTTGACTGGCATTCCAGTAATGTATTAAAAAGCAATTTATTTTTTCATGCCTCACAACCTTTGTGTTTCCATCTAGATATTAAGTAAGTTGTCATGTAGCCAATGCACTGAAATATTTTTTTTCTTCTACACTTCATTTTGTCTTGATTGGACTCTCGTAATGATGGTTTGGCACCCAGGGCAGCGTATTTAATTAAAGTTCCAGTTGTTGTGGTTTTGAACATAGCTCCACCCCTTTCTAGTTGGCCACACCCTGTCCCATTGGCCCCACCCATTCAGCTGCCTTCTGCAGCACCCCCTTTAATTTGAAGTCACCAGCCGCCACTGCCCCTCCCCCAAACAAACAAGCTGTGTACACATATAAAATTATAACATTTTGAGAGAAGAAGCACTCCTATTTCAATTTGCATTAAAGGAAATATTAGAACAGATGGATTGGGTGGTAATGCCTATATGACAATCTGTGCTTTACTGTTTCCAGCAATGAAAGCAGATATCAAAAATGAAAATAAAGGTTTAAAGAAATAAGCACATATACTAAGCAGGTGCAACAATAGCGATAATGCATCACTCAATAGTACTACTAATCATATCAGAAATATTAAGCAACAAAAACCTGAGACTGATAAACATGCATGCTGTTGTGTGTTCTCTATGCATCTGATAAGGAAATAGAATACAATTCAATTCCATAGAACAGGAGAATAGTGTGGCTGAATGAGGATTCTCATAAGTATTAATAAAGAAATTATTTCCATTTAAAAAAAGAAATGTTAAGTAATAAATGCTGTTTTCTGTTTTTAACCAGTTTTGCTACTGTAACTGCAACTGCAACAGTAATTTATACATGAATATAATAGAAGGAATAAAGTGCTTTCAGTACACTATTACAATACAATCCATATCCAGCAAAAATTTTAAATGTATTCCCATTTCTTATGTTAAACCTGCATATCTCATTAGTATGAGTTGACTGCAAATGTAAAAATCGTCACCACTTGATAGCAATATACTGATATTTCCATTGTATCCATAAACATTTCCCATAAATTTTATTTTACTTGAATAAAGATTTAATAAAAATAAAAATTCAGTGCTAATAAAGATTGGAATGATGAATAACATCAAATGTGAATTCATGGTCTGCATTTTTTCTTTGTCTACACCCACTTTTTTCACTTTTTTCATATTTTAATCAAGCATTCTCTTGTCCTTATTTGTTTTGTTTCTCTGCCATTTCTGTTACTTTTTCTACAGGTCCAGAATTCTGGACAAAACAGTGGGACCTACATTCAAATTGTGCTGTAGTTGCTCCATGGGTCAGTCTACATTAACACTGAGGTGCACAGTTGACTAGTACTACATGCCCAAAATTAAATAATAGTCTTTACCTGTGGCACAGAGCATTACTGTGTACCTTATACTTGGATTGCTCAATGATTACTCAGTCAGCTGTGTATGTGGATGAATAGCCCCATCCTACAGTATTAAACAGTGGTACACAGAGCAGACAGGTGGGGCTATGCTAGTATGTAGGATTGTGAAATACAAATCAGAAAATGATGAACTGCATAATGATTATTATCTACTCCTGAGTATAAGTAGCTAATCTGCATCTGATGTAGGCTTTGTACTGTTACACAATGATTACAAATACATGAAGAGCTGCTAGATATCATCCAAACATACATCTGCACATTTACATAACTGAACGAAGAGCTGCTAGATATCATCCAAACATACATCTGCACATTTACATAACTGAACGAAGAGCTGCTAGATATCATCCAAACATACATCTGCACATTTACATAACTGAACGAAGAGCTGCTAGATATCATCCAAACATACATCTGCACATTTACATAACTGAACGAAGAGCTGCTAGATATCATCCAAACATACATCTGCACATTTACATAACTGAACGAAGAGCTGCTAGATATCATCCAAACATACATCTGCACATTTACATAACTGAACGAAGAGCTGCTAGATATCATCCAAACATACATCTGCACATTTACATAACTGAATGAAGAGCTGCTAGATATCATCCAAACATACATCTGCACATTTACATAACTGAACGAAGAGCTGCTAGATATCATCCAAACATACATCTGCACATTTACATAACTGAACAAAGAGCTGCTAGATATCATCCAAACATACATCTGCACATTTACATAACTGAACGAAGAGCTGCTAGATATCATCCAAACATACATCTGCACATTTACATAACTGAATGAAGAGCTGCTAGATATCATCCAAACATACATCTGCACATTTACATAACTGAACGAAGAGCTGCTAGATATCATCCAAACATATATCTGCACATTTACATAACTGAACGAAGAGCTGCTAGATATCATCCAAACATACATCTGCACATTTACATAACTGAACGAAGAGCTGCTAGATATCATCCAAACATACATCTGCACATTTACATAACTGAACGAAGAGCTGCTAGATATCATCCAAACATACATCTGCACATTTACATAACTGAACGAAGAGCTGCTAGATATCATCCAAACATACATCTGCACATTTACATAACTGAACGAAGAGCTGCTAGATATCATCCAAACATACATCTGCACATTTACATAACTGAACAAAGAGCTGCTAGATATCATCCAAACATACATCTGCACATTTACATAACTGAATGAAGAGCTGCTAGATATCATCCAAACATACATCTGCACATTTACATAACTGAATGAAGAGCTGCTAGATATCATCCAAACATACATCTGCACATTTACATAACTGAACGAAGAGCTGCTAGATATCATCCAAACATACATCTGCACATTTACATAACTGAAGGAAAAGGTGCTAGATATCATCCAAACATACATCTGCACATTTACATAACTGAACGAAGAGCTGCTAGATATCATCCAAACATACATCTGCACATTTACATAACTGAACGAAGAGCTGCTAGATATCATCCAAACATACATCTGCACATTTACATAACTGAATGAAGAGCTGCTAGATATCATCCAAACATACATCTGCACATTTACATAACTGAATGAAGAGCTGCTAGATATCATCCAAACATACATCTGCACATTTACATAACTGAACGAAGAGCTGCTAGATATCATCCAAACATACATCTGCACATTTACATAACTGAACAAAGAGCTGCTAGATATCATCCAAACATACATCTGCACATTTACATAACTGAACGAAGAGCTGCTAGATATCATCCAAACATACATCTGCACATTTACATAACTGAATGAAGAGCTGCTAGATATCATCCAAACATACATCTGCACATTTACATAACTGAATGAAGAGCTGCTAGATATCATCCAAACATACATCTGCACATTTACATAACTGAAAAAAGAGCTGCTAGATATCATCCAAACATACATCTGCACATTTACATAACTGAATGAAGAGCTGCTAGATATCATCCAAACATACATCTGCACATTTACATAACTGAACGAAGAGCTGCTAGATATCATCCAAACATACATCTGCACATTTACATAACTGAACGAAGAGCTGCTAGATATCATCCAAACATACATCTGCACATTTACATAACTGAATGAAGAGCTGCTAGATATCATCCAAACATACATCTGCACATTTACATAACTGATGAAGAGCTGCTAGATATCATCCAAACATACATCTGCACATTTACATAACTGAACGAAGAGCTGCTAGATATCATCCAAACATACATCTGCACATTTACATAACTGAAGTAAGAGCTGCTAGATATCATCCAAACATACATCTGCACATTTACATAACTGAACGAAGAGCTGCTAGATATCATCCAAACATACATCTGCACATTTACATAACTGAACGAAGAGCTGCTAGATATCATCCAAACATACATCTGCACATTTACATAACTGAACGAAGAGCTGCTAGATATCATCCAAACATACATCTGCACATTTACATAACTGAACGAAGAGCTGCTAGATATCATCCAAACATACATCTGCACATTTACATAACTGAACGAAGAGCTGCTAGATATCATCCAAACATACATCTGCACATTTACATAACTGAATGAAGAGCTGCTAGATATCATCCAAACATACATCTGCACATTTACATAACTGAACGAAGAGCTGCTAGATATCATGCAAACATACATTTGCACATTTATGTAAATGAATGAAGAACTGCTAGATATCATCCAAACATACATCTGCACATTTACATAACTGAACGAAGAGCTGCTAGATATCATCCAAACATACATCTGCACATTTACATAACTGAACGAAGAGCTGCTAGATATCATCCAAACATACATCTGCACATTTACATAACTGAATGAAGAGCTGCTAGATATCATCCAAACATACATCTGCACATTTACATAACTGAAAGAAGAGGTGCTAGATATCATCCAAACATACATCTGCACATTTACATAACTGAACGAAGAGCTGCTAGATATCATCCAAACATACATCTGCACATTTACATAACTGAACGAAGAGCTGCTAGATATCATCCAAACATACATCTGCACATTTACATAACTGAACGAAGAGCTGCTAGATATCATCCAAACATACATCTGCACATTTACATAACTGAACAAAGAGCTGCTAGATATCATCCAAACATACATCTGCACATTTACATAACTGAACGAAGAGCTGCTAGATATCATCCAAACATACATCTGCACATTTACATAACTGAACGAAGAGCTGCTAGATGTCATCCCAACATACATCTGCACATTTACATAACTGAAAAAAGAGGTGCTAGATATCATCCAAACATACATCTGCACATTTACATAACTGAACGAAGGGCTGCTAGATATCATCCAAACATACATCTGCACATTTACATAACTGAACGAAGGGCTGCTAGATATCATCCAAACATACATCTGCACATTTACATAACTGAACGAAGAGCTGCTAGATATCATCCAAACATACATCTGCACATTTACATAACTGAACGAAGAGCTGCAAGATATCATGCAAACATACATCTGCACATTTACATAACTGAACGAAGAGCTGCTAGATATCATCCAAACATACATCTGCACATTTACATAACTGAACGAAGAGCTGCTAGATATCATCCAAACATACATCTGCACATTTACATAACTGAACGAAGAGCTGCTAGATATCATCCAAACATACATCTGCACATTTACATAACTGAATGAAGAGCTGCTAGATATCATCCAAACATACATCTGCACATTTACATAACTGAACGAAGAGCTGCTAGATATCATCCAAACATACATCTGCACATTTACATAACTGAACGAAGAGCTGCTAGATATCATCCAAACATACATCTGCACATTTACATAACTGAACGAAGAGCTGCTAGATATCATCCAAACATACATCTGCACATTTACATAACTGAACGAAGAGCTGCTAGATATCATCCAAACATACATCTGCACATTTACATAACTGAACGAAGAGCTGCTAGATATCATCCAAACATACATCTGCACATTTACATAACTGAACGAAGAGCTGCTAGATATCATCCAAACATACATCTGCACATTTACATAACTGAACGAAGAGCTGCTAGATATCATCCAAACATACATCTGCACATTTACATAACTGAACGAAGAGCTGCTAGATATCATCCAAACATACATCTGCACATTTACATAACTGAATGAAGAGCTGCTATATATCATCCAAACATACATCTGCACATTTACATAACTGAACAAAGAGCTGCAAGATATCATGCAAACATACATCTGCACATTTACATAACTGAACGAAGAGCTGCTAGATATCATCCAAACATACATCTGCACATTTACATAACTGAACGAAGAGCTGCTAGATATCATCCAAACATACATCTTCATAATTACATAACTTAACGAAGAGCTGCTAGATATCATCCAAACATACATCTGCACATTTACATAACTGAACGAAGAGCTGCTAGATATCATCCAAACATACATCTGCACATTTACATAACTGAACGAAGAGCTGCTGGATATCATGCAAGCATACATCTGCACATTTACATAACTGAACGAAGAGCTGCTAGATATCATCCAAACATACATCTGCACATTTACATAACTGAACGAAGAGCTGCTAGATATCATCCAAACATACATCTGCACATTTATTTAACTGAACGAAGAGCTGCTAGATATCATCCAAACATACATCTGCACATTTACATAACTGAACGAAGAGCTGCTAGATATCATCCAAACATACATCTGCACATTTACATAACTGAACGAAGAGCTGCTGGATATCATCCAAGCATACATCTGCACATTTACATAACTGAACAAAGAGCTGCTAGATATCATCCAAACATACATCTGCACATTTACATAACTGAACGAAGAGCTACAAGATATCATCCAAACATACATCTGCTCATTTACATAACTGAACGAAGAGCTGCTAGATGTCATCCCAACATACATCTGCACATTTACATAACTGAACGAAGAGCTGCTAGATATCATCCAAACATACATCTGCACATTTACATAACTGATGTTCTGCAACTATAGCAGCAGCATACATGTGATAAGGAAAAGGCATGACAGGCTACTTTACATACCCTAACCATGTAAGTCTTATTTTATAGGTATATATTGTGATATATGCAGCACCCTAGAGACCCTGCTTTATGTTTAACTGCACTCTAGCTGCAGTGAGGCATTCAGTTTGAGTTGAAAAAGAACCATAATTTCTGTAATAAGCCATGATCATTTCAAATCTGTTTGTCAAAAAAAATCACAATTTACTACTCATAGTCCTTCTACAGCTTACATTAAGCGAGTCATGCCCATCTACCAACATGTATCTGGTTCTCTTCTGCTTTTGTGTCATAAATCCTTCCAACAAAATCCACTCCTCAATCCAAGAACTTTCTGATGCTCAGTCTCACTATCTATAGATCCCAGCCTGTGTGTCTCCCCCAGAGCCCTACCTTCTTTTAGGAAGGGATGTGACCTCCTCTGCTCAGAGCAGGTGAGGATCCTCCAATCAGACTGCCCCAAGACTCCACTACCATAGATGCCAGACTGACATCTATGGGGAACTATATCACATGACCCTCTCCAAGTTAAACCTCTGAGGAAGAGCCGCATCATCCAGTGTTTGATCCCTCCTTGGCCAGCCCATGACCTTAATAACATGTTATTTCTCCATTTTTCTAGATCCCCATTATGGACTTATTCTGGCAATATATTTGAGCAGGGAAAAGATAACATATTTCAGTCTCTGTAGATCATACATATTTTTCTACTTTATGCACTTCTTTGTCTGGGTCACCAATGTGGTAAATGTTTCTGTTAATAATGTCAGGACACTGGCTTTGACTTTGTTTCTTTTCATGGTATGATGTGTGCAAAGTTATAGACCTTGGCTTTCACAGCACAGGATATGTTTTCAGTCGGATTACTCTATCTAGGTTTGCTGTGTTCATGTGTAAACACAAGGCTTTCAATCTGAAGACAATTACAAGCTTAGATAACCAGAAGTCAGAATCAAACTCTGTACTTTGCATCTTTCAGGTAAAGAAGACCATTATGACAACCCCCCCCCCAAAAAAAAAAAAAAACAAAATAAAACAGCTGACTTGCTTTTGGATAACCATGTCAGGACATCAACCTACAATCTTCTGATCCAAAGTAAGGTACTTTACTCATCAGGCCACATGGCCAACATATGTTTGGAGACTCCAATATCCTGATGCAGTGGTGGTGTACTATTATTTTTCTCAGCATTTTAGATTCCTAGGTTCATAGAAGGTTACTAGGCTAATGGCCCTAGAGCCCTTACAAGCCTATCCATATTTATCCTGAGTTGCCCCAATTGTCAGTGGTTACGTGAGTGAAGTTTGCAGAGGTAAGGGTCTATGGTAGTTAATAACAACTTCCTCAGTCCAGGAGGAACATGGGCGCCACCCCAGGACAGAATTTGTTGTCACCTGTCCATTTATCTAGGTTGAGTTCAAAGAGGATCTGGGGAGGGCTCTGTTTCATGTGAATTGGAAGCTTGTTCCAAAAAAAGTGGCAGTCTCTGGGAGATGTATTTATCTCTCCAGCATGACCTTTTCTTGTTAGAGGCTAGATTAGGATCCTTGGCGTGAGTGACCTTCATGCTGTTTGATTTACAAATGTGTAGCATTTCCATTATGGTGGGTCAGAGACTGCCCTGTAAGCCAGGCACAGGTCACCCCTTAGCAATCTGTAGGATACAGAATGTAGTGACAGGACTTTCAGTCTTTCCACATAAGACTTGTTTTGTGTACACTGTAACCCTGTAATTTCCTGGTGAGAAACCTCTGTGGTCTCTCCATTTGTTGCAGGTGTCTGGTAAGATACATGCAAAGGGAAGCATTATACTCAATTACTGGACTGATGATAGCTGAGTATAATGGAATTATAAAATCCTTAGCTCTCAATGCAATGCCTTTACTTATAAGATGTGCCACATAAAATTATTTCCTTACTACTGTGGACACATGGTGGTCAAAGTTCAAGTTGCTATCAACCTGAATACCCAAATCATGTATCACTGGGACTACACGTAGGGGGGGTGGTGTCTATAATGTAATTAGCAGGGATGGTAGCTTTCCCAAAGGGAACAATAATGCATTTTTTTGCATTTAGTTTTAATTTGTGGCTTTGGAACCAATCATTTGTCTGTGTTAGCCCTGTCTGCAGTATATTAATATTGTTGGGGGACTCAGTGATTGCTCCTAATTTGTAATTGTCAGTGAACTTAGTCAGCCACAGGCATCCAAGTTTGTCTGGACTTCTGAGAAATAAATTCCAAACAGTAAAGGGCCCAGCACAGTACCCTGTAGTATGCCACTGATGACTAGTCTTTTGCTAGAGTTGAAGTCACCCAGTTTGACAGTATATGTCCTGTCGGTGAACCAGTTGGCTATAATTCCCAATTTGGGAGAGTTTCTCTATAATATCTGAGTGGTGGATTGTGCAAATGCCTTGGCTAGGTCAAGCTAGGTGATATGCAGTGTCTTTCCCTCATCCAGGGAATTGATGCCTTTCTCGAAGAAGTCAACCATAGTTAATAGGCATGCTCTACCTTTAATGAATCTGAACTAGGTTGGGTCCAGAGTTTGGAGATTACCTGTGTCCTTGATAATCAGGTCCATAATGATTTTTTCTATTTCCTAGAAGATGAGGCTAGTCAAACTCATGGGCCAATAATTTTCAAGGTCAGTTGATGGTCCCCCTTTGTGCAGAGGGATTACTGTTTATGTCCTCCATTCCACTGGAATATAGCTAGTTTTCAGGCTGTGGTTAAACAGGGATCCAAGTGGGTCTGCTAGGTCATGTTTTAGGTTGCTTAAAAGGCAACCTGGGATGTTGTCTGATCCCATTAATGCCATGTTTTTGGCCTTGCAGTGCAACAATATGACCTGGTCTCTTGAGATAATAGGCTGAGGAATGGTGGCAGGTATACTTTGGGGTGTGACTGGAGGGGACAGGGGGTGAAGTTTGCTCTAAATATGTCAGCTAGCAAATTGGCTATTACCTCTGGCTGAGTATGGGTGGTGCTATCCAGAACCAGTTCAAAGTATAGCTGGGTATTCCCTTTTATATTCTGGATGTAGTTAAATAATGCCTTGTGATTATCCATAGCTTGGGAGGCTATCTGTTCCAGAGCATTTGAATTGACAATGTCCAAAAACCTCTGAGCCAGCATGTTTGTGCTCATGTACGATTCCCAGTCGATGGTAGGATAATTAAAATCACCCACGAGTAAGGGGTTGGGCTATATGGTAAGTGACTCCTGTAAGTACAGGTATGTGATATGCTTTTCCTGTTTCATGGTGGGGGACCTACAGCTAACCCTAATGTGGTAGTGGGCTTTGCCTATAGTTAATTGTCATGGAGTAGCTCAAGAGAGTCATACTGTTTGACCAGTCTCGAGATGTACTTATCCTTAATGAGTATGGATACACCTCCTCCTTTGGTTCTTTCATGTTGAGCTGTGGTCTGAACTTATGGAAGACATTGTAGCCCTGCATGACCGGGGTGGTTTCCATGCCTTGGAACCATGTTTCGGTGACTGCACAGCCATCAACATCTTCCAAAGTGAGGAGTGCTTCCAGGGAGTGCAGTTTCTTATTTAGACTCCTAGCATTAAGCAGCAGTACCTTGAGTTTATCTAGAGAGGATTTTGTTATGTTGGGAGGTTGGTTATTTTGACACTGCCTAAAAAAGGCACAATGCCTTTACCAGCATCCAAAAGCCTAGCAGAGACAGGTGCAGACCATCTCTGCCAAAGCTGCATCACCTGTCAACCATGTCTTCCCAGGCTGATAGATATTGAATCCCCTTGGAATGATACCAGAAACTAAGCTATTTGTTACAGTCAATAACTTTTTGTTTGTATTGTAGCATCATCGTTGGAAAAGGTAGAATGTTGCTTAAGGCTAGAATTATACCTGCATGTGACACATAATCTGAGAGCTCAGTCATGTCTCTCTTCATATAATCCAGTAAGGTGCATCATATCAGCACTTGAATGCTTGAGTAACTTGACAGATTCTGGGACCTGAAAGGCAGCTAATCGTAACCTGCTCCTTATCCAGTCTGTTGAGGGGAACATCCGTGTGTTTCAGAATGGGGTCACCTATGACCAGTAAATTAGGTTTTGTGGTGTTACACCTTATGGACTTATCTGTTGAGACACTGGTGAGTCTCATCTCTTATGTTGGCATATGGTTCTGAAATAGATGATTACATTTTATATGAGACATCACCCAATACAGAAGCACTACTTGCTTTCATCTGCTTTGCACTAAAGGGTTTATTTTTTCAGGTATTGTCAGTTTCCATGGCTTGACCTCTATTTAGCTTTTTTTTTGCTGACACTAATTCTAGCACTTTTAAGGAGTTTTCTTTTACATCAGACATAAGTAATTTGTCTGCTGATTTAGGTGTTATAAGTGGACTGTATTCAGTACTAGGTATGTCTGTGATATTTTGTATACTCTTTGTTTGACTTCAGTTTGTTTCAACAATGTTTAGTTCTCAAATTATTTGTTCTATGATTTTACCAGACATGCTAGTTTAGACTGCAGTCCATTTCTGCTCATTACTTTTGAGGACTTTCAGACTCTTAGTGTTTCTGCTGTTCTCTATTTTGTCACTATTCTCATGTTCAGAAAGTTAGTACGAGTGTATTCCTTTTCTTTGAGGAAATTATTTTCCTTGTGGGGGTCTGTTACGGTAATATGATTTTGTTCTATTAGTGTGGCTAGTCAAGCAGAGGTATGCAAACATTGTTGTAATTTGCTGTTTGCTTTCTCCAAAGGTATGCTTTGGACTTTATTTTCAGTCTGCAGATTTTTAAACTTAGTGGTTAGCTCAAGAATAGAAGAATAGTGTTCATTCAGTTTGCAAAACGACTTTCCCTTTTCTTCCTGCATCATATTGCTAGGGTTTTTATTCTTTTAGCACTTTTGTTGCAGCTGTTGAATGTGTTAAGTGCACTTCAGTCACTGTTATTGCACCTCTGCATGTTTTGCATATAACCCATTTGAGTTTGTTGATGACCAGTATAATCTGCTTGCTTTCATTTATGTGTTCAAATTTTCTTTTGTTGTATACGCCAAGCCACTTTGTTATTCTGACCACAAGTTCATGCAAAGTTGTTTACTTTATTCTCTGTTTATTAAAGTCATGTCCTTAGTAATTTATTCTCATCTTGCAAGTTCTGATGTTTTACTTTAGGTCATACAGGGCATTATTGATGTTTTGAAGCTCCTGGCACAATTTTTATTTTATGCTATAAACACATAACATCAGCTTATATCTGAAACTGGCTTCTCTTTTTGTCTTCAGGTTCCAGTAGTAGATCACTTTGGTCTTTTCATTTGGTTTGTGAGGTTATTTAATTTAACATTTTCAGGTTTATTTTTGTGTTATCCATGATACTACCTCCACAGAATTCTTCGGAGTGTCCTTTATATGAGTCAACCATTCCTTTGCCTGTTTTATTTTGCCATTTATTTTGTTGGTCAAGGTCAACCAATGATACTGTGAAACACATTGTCATTTTCATTTTTATAAACCACCTGTTCCTACATTGCTTTTGATTCTCTCTTCTTAACTGAATGCCTTAACATTTCTGCATTCTCAGTTAATGCCCTGACTTCATCTAATAGAGCTACATAATATTGAGAAAGTGACTCAGTTACATTCATATATTCTCCACTGTTTGTTGTATAACTGAAAATGCAGGAAACAATGTCCATCACCCCTAGTACTCTAATGGCAACAGGCAGTATAGCAGGAAAAAAAGCAAGATGTTCAGTGGGCATGACTGCAGTAGAGAAAATGTAATGTCCAGTGTGCAATGCCTTTACTAATTTGTCAGGGAAGTGATCAGTGTTGTGCTTTGTGTACAGTACTTGGCTATGTAACAAAAACTTGTAAGTGTGAAACAGCATGGAAGAAATCCTGTGCATTGCTGCAGTCACACATTATACTCTATTTAGTGGTTTAGGTCATGCTCCCTAAATACAATGCCTCCCCTATACCATGTATCAGACATTCCTCTGAATGGAGATTCTCTTTGGGCAGCCATTACATTTTGTTCTTTATGTAACATGGTAAAAAGTTAATTGAGTTGTACAGTAGTCTATTTGAGTAACACTTTCAGCTACTAGTGCAAAGCCACCACCCGATTGTTCATTAGTGCAAGGTTTAGGTCAAACAGATTACACACATTCCATCCTCCTCTCCCCACAGTTGGTATTCCAACCTTTGGCACAGTATTGGAAGTTTCTCTGTGCCACAAAGAATCTGTTACAGCCATACTGTCTCTGCAGCAGAACTACAATTCAGCCATGTGTCCTCAACCAACTGTTCTCACAGGGAAGTGACTCCTAACCTATTAGACTGTGGATTCAGGTTTTAGGTTGTAAAACATTTCCCTGCAATGGTAGCTGATTTGGGATACATGGCTGAATTACCATTCTGCTACAGAAAAACTTGGCTCTGGTAAACTTACTGTCGTCACACAGCATCTCACAGCACACAAAGCTAGACTAACTAACTGCATGGGGGAACCAATGTATATGGCTCCCAGGCCCCAAGGACAGAATTCAGGATGGCAAGCATCCACAGCAGGATGCCCAATGAGAATGTCAGTGGCAGAAAAAATACATTGTCCACTAGGCAATACTTTTATCAATGTGTGTGGGCATTTTTATTAGTGTACAGTATATGCTTATATAACTACAACTTGCAGATGTGTGCAATAGCATGGAAGAAATCTGTACATTGTTGTAGTCACAAGTATTCTCCAATTTGTGTTTTAGGTGATGCTCTCTAGACAGACTGTCTCTCCTGCAGGGAGTAACAGATATTCCCAATGCAGGGATTTTCTGTGGACATCTGTTAAATTTTGTTTTTGTTGTAGAATGGTAAGACATTTAGAGAAGCATGCAGTATACCATCCTAGTGACACTTTTAGATACTGGTGCCAGACCTCAGCCTGGTAGCTTGTTTATACAAGATCTAGATCAAATAGACAGATATTCCATTTTATCCTGCATTTGTTTATTCCACTTGTGGACACAATGCTGCAAGCTTCTCTGTGCCCACAGTGAATTTGTTGCTACCATGTGTCTCTGCAGCAGAACTGTAATTCAGCCATTTGTCCACAGACAACTCTCCCACAAGGAAATATCTTGCAGCCTATAAGTCTGAGCCCTTTTACTTTGAACACTTACAGTACTGAACTGTAAAGCATACATTTGTCCCTCCCTATTAGAAATATTCTGATTTAAAGAATTTTCATTCTGCTGCACTATGGCACTGCTGGAGACCAGACTTAGTTGGCCAACACCCCTTTCTTTTGTGAACTATATTGCTGTATTCCAGTGCAACTTAATATCTCAAGTTTCATGATAGCAGAACATGTATTGTTTTGCATATTACTACATTTGTCTCTCACTTTTCAATACAAGTAATTCACAATCAGCTTTACAATGTTTGCACACAATATTCTGTATTGTGTTGCATAGCATTAGGCCCTCTTTTTATTGTCAAAGGATTCCACTTTTAGAATCAGAACAATCATTCACTTCATAAATTGCCACCATGGTTTCAGTAAAGCAGTTTTAACACACTCATTCTTTTTAGTTACAAGTTTTAAGTATAATACTTACAAAAATCTTCTTTTTTCCAAACTACCCTTTGACTGCTTTTAGCTTTACTATGAAATGCACACTGCATTCAGCATTTTCCAGTGTGTACTCTCCAGAATTGCCCAACTTATTTTCTCTGAAAGCCAGTGCACAGATTTTCTCAGTATGCCATTGTTTTCTAACACATATTTTTTGCTGTCACAAAAGCCTTCTCAACACTTTATGTATTAGTTATTGCTTCACTTTTTAGGTCACCTCGCTTCCATATGTTGCATATGCTAGCAAGACATTTTGATATTTTGGGAATTTCCACACCTTTTACTAAACCACAAACAATTTGTAGCAACTTTGCTTCACAGTTCATTGGAATTACTTCTGTATTTAAACTGCAGTAAAATATGGTTTGCAATCTGAAAATTCAAAACAATTTTCCAATGCTCAACACTAGCTTCTTTCACTAGCATTCTTAAACACATGCTTCTTACTGTAATAACATTCTTTTAATATATTTCTTTCAGCAGGTTTGTACATTCACTATAAACATCTTTAATTAGTAACTTTTTAGCAATTTACCATGTACATCTTTTGGAAGCAACCTTTCAGTAGATAATATCAGTTTGTTAAGACATTTAGTAGTACTTGTCATTCTACTACTGGTTCCCATGCAATTCTTTTAAATTAGTTTAAGAATTACTTCACTTATTCCTTGAGTCTAGCTTCTGCTTCCAGCACCCTCTTTCTGGGTGTGGCAAAGAGAAACCTGTAACTCTATTAAGAACTCTTTCAACAATACTTCTTTGATAGGGTCCCTCCTCAACCACCATGCCAAAACACACACTTATTTAGACTAAACAACTCTGAACTTTACTGTTTGTTGCACTCACAATAGCACACTAGCATTTACATACATTCTCATCATAGTATAAATCAAATTTTCATAAAAAGTAAAAGGTAATAAAAAGCACACACTAATTTCTGTCTCTGCAGAGGTAATAATACAGAACAGCAGCAGTTGTGCAGCTTTGGAATATAAAACACCAGGTATGTTAAACTGGTCATCATTATCCACTAACACATCTCCAGTTGTATATGGTTTCATCTGGTCAAAAATTATTTCATTAATCTCTAAATTTGCAGCCAAAACTTATTTTCCTAAAGAGACAAACATCTCTGATATTTAGCCTCCCTATCTCTCTCTCTCTGTATGGCCCTAAATTTGTGTGTCTTTCTCCTAGATTTTCCCTCTCTCTGCAAAGAAGCCAACATCTCTCTCTCTCTCTCTCTCTCTTTTGATGTGTCTGGCTATCTCAAATTATAATAAGGATGCATTGCTCCTTCTACTAGGGATAGGTGTGGACCCTTCTCTCAAACTGTCCCAAGACTGTAGCTTCACAGACTCCACATCAGTTGATAGACATAAGGCCTAATTTGAAGCTGTGTGTTTATAAGGTATAGCCAGACATTCCACTTATGCTGTGCTGATGAGGTAACAAAAATGCTGAACATCCATGTCCACAGCTAGCAGAGCTTGGCTTAACTGGCTTGAATGTACCAATAAAGACTTAAAACAAAAAAAGTTATGGGCATTTAGAAGCCATGTAGCTAATCCATTTACATATATCCTAGGACCATCAGTTACATTAGGTTTAAGATATCACAAAGAGAAAAATGTAGCTTGGCTGGAATTTCCTTGCAGTTTTTACTGAATGATTTGTCTGTGTGACCGTTTTACCTCTTGGTTTGGATGTTAGGATATTTTGCAGACACCTTAATGTTTATGGACTTTAGGCTTGATTTGAAGCTATATGTTTCGAAGGGATAGTTAAACATTCCAATTATGCCACACAGATGAGGTCATTAAAAAGGCCAAAGCATGCATGTACACAGCTAGTGGGGTTTGACTTTATTGATCTGAATGTTCTCATAAATTTAAAAAGTGAAAGATTATGGGCATTCAGAAGCCATGTAGCTGAAGCAGTGTATGTCTTTAAGGGATAATTTGAACATATCCCATGGACCTCCATTACAGGAGATTTAAGATATTACACAGTGAAAACTCTAGCTTGACTGGGGTATTCTTGCAGTTTTTACTGAATGGTTTTGTCTGTGTGACATTTTTACTCTTGGTTTGCTTTTTATACCCGATGGTGACACCTAAAAATCGAAACACAGAACATCAACATTGCATTGCACATTCTCAGAACATAACCTCGGAGCATGCGGAAGTTAAATAATTATTTTTGCAGGAATGCAAGGTCCCTGCACCCTCCATGTGGGAGGCTGCTCCTCCCATATTCCCTGCTAATTTTAATATATATATATATATATATATATATATATATATATATATATATATATATATATATATATACACACACACACACACACACATATATATATATATATATATATATATATATATATATATATATATACACACACACACACACACACACACACACACACACACACACACACATATATATATATATATATATATATATATATATATATATATACACACACACATATATATATATATATATATATATATATATATATATATATATATATATATACTGACTTTGAGATTACACAATCCCTAGAGAAGAGGTATATTCCCTAACCCCCCCCCCAAGATTGTCAGTCTTACATACCCATTTTATTAACCAATGTATGTAAACAAAACTGGCATTGAAATTTGAAAGTTTGGTATACTCTTTCTAAAAAATCTCATTAATTCTGTTCCATATCAATTTTTCAATTTGGCGAGAGAATATTTCCAGTTTCAGTCATCTAGCAATGTTGCCTCCCATCTGAATTCTATAACTATCATTCTTAAAATGTGATATTAATTAGTCAATTATCTAATGTGTTATTTAAAAAAATTTTTTTTTTGAATGTGGTACAGTTGGTCATGTTATGTAATGGTCGATATAATGAACTTCAGCTGTTACATAATCCTTTGACTTTCCCATTTTCTTCATGTTGGTGCAACTCTGGAGTTAGTATATTTGATTTCCAGGATTCCGGTAGCAGAGATCCCACAATGATGACATGTTTTATTTGTTTCTCTTTTGTAATCACAAATGTATTGGTTTACATTTGAAATTACGTTTTTGCTTATTTTAGTAGTGATTAATGGAAATTGCTTATGAGTTTGTTCAATGTTTTGATCAAACTCTCCACTCATTATTCATTCTAATCACATCTGTATTTTTTGTGTGTGTGTGGGGGGGGGGTTGTGTGTGTGTGTGTGTGTGTGTGTGTGTGTGTGTGTGTGTGTGTGTGTGTGTGTGTGTGTGTGTGTGTGAGTGTGTGTGTGTGTGTGTGTGTGTGTGTGTGTGTGTGTGTGTGTGTGTGTGTGTGTGCGTGTGAGTCTGTTCCTCTGATAGTTGGTACCATGTTAAAATTAGTTTCTTTACCATGCACCCAGTGATTGCAGGGAGATACTCTAACTCTCCCTGATAATCATGACACAGACATACCAGGCATCTATTAAATATCTGTAATTACCTGCTGTAACCATCTGTTGTGCTTAGTTGTCATAACAGTGCTTACTAAATAGAGCAGCCACATGAACTATTAATTTCTTATACAACATATATAGCAGCTGTTCATTTTACTACATTTTGTTTAATAATAACCAGGGTCAGAACAGACGGTTTCCTGTTTTTATACCACCAGACTCCCATACTTGATATAGACTGCTCCACCACCCTTAAAGGCTAGTATTGAGAGACTACAATACACAATTACTAAACTTGTAGTTGTGAAACAAATTACTCTGGGTTTGCCACACTCCATTGTGTGCTGTGTTGCTTCAAACTCCTGACTTGCTGTAATGTTCATGTTCTCTTGCCACCCCTATAGTGCCTTTTTTAGGCGGTGTTCTAAAGACCAAATTACCACTATAACAGTTACAAACAAATACAATCTGAGGGTCATGCTGCTCAATGCTAGAAGTCTAAATCTCAAAATGCATTCGCTTGAAGCACTCCTTAAAATGGAGAACATCAACATTTGTGCTGTAACAGAAATCTGGTTCAAGGCAGCAAAAAGCACCCCTGCACTACCAGGCTTTAACTCATTCCACACCTTTCAGCCCCAGAACATGGACCGAAGCTCCAAAGGTGGTGGTGTATCCATATTCATAAAGGATGCACACACCTCCAGACTGGTAGCACAGCTTAATGCATCAGAGATACTTCAGTTGCAGATAACACTGGGTAAGACAGCAATTCAGGTTGTAGCCTTCTATAGGTCCCCAACCATGTCCCAAGACTCACACTCCACGTTCCTAAGCACCCTGGAGAATATTAGGGTCCAACCTAACACTCTCATACTGGGCAACTTCAACTACCCCTCCATTAACTGGGAAAAATACTCATGCACCAATACAATTGCCCAACATTTCCTGGAATTCATTAATTCCAATGCCCTGGGCCAGCTTGTTCTTACCCCCACTAGAGGTAGTAACATCCTTGACCTGGTCATTACTAACATGGGCGACCGTTGCTCTGCACCAATAGTCAACTCCTTCCTGGTTAGATACGACCACAAACTAATCACCTTGGAAATCCACATCCCTTCCACCCCACCACAAAGGTAACCACCATGAAAAACTTCTCCAAAGCTAACTTTGGGCTCCTAAAGACAGAGGTGGCCAACTTCACGGCACCCATGCAAATGGAGAATAATTGCATGACCGCCGGATCATACACCAATGCACTGTATGAACACGTACACAAATACATGGATCTCGCCATACCCAATAGAACCAAGATGCTCTCCTCCAAAAAAAGGAAGCCAATCTGCCGTAAACAAACTTTACAACAGAAGGAGGAAGCTGATGCAGATAAGGTGAAATCCCAAGATGGAAAAACTCCCTTATCAGCCTCAACAAACAGTTGAGATCCCTCATCAAATCCTCTAAAGCTAGCTATGAAAACAGAATTGCAGCAGATAGTAAAGGCAACCACAAGGCCTTCTATAGTTATGTAAAGAATCTCCACAGCAATACCCAAATTTGCTCTGAGCTACTGCATAATGGTACCTCCTATACTGGGTCAACAGACATTGCCAATATACTGGCAGACAGATTCAGTGCCAACTTTACCCCTCTCGCCCCCCAAAGGACCAATCACAATACCAGTAGATTGCCAGGCATCCAGTATTACTGCTGCACAGGTTAAACCAGCACTGTCCAAGGCCAAGAATACAGCTTCTATGGGACCTGACAATATCCCTGGCTGTGTTCTACATGAACTACAGAGTGAACTGGCACTTCACATGTGTGCCCTGTTCAATCACAGCCTCACCTCAGGCTTTGTCCCTACCAAATGGTGCACTGCTACATTCATCCCTCTCCACAAAGAATGAGTGACTACAGACCCTGCAAACTATTGCCCCATTAGCCTGATGAGTCTGATATGCAAAGCTATGGAACGCATCATCATGGACCTAATAAACAAGTATATAGGGAATCTCCAAACTCTGGATCCCACACAGTTTGGTTTTGTGAAGGGTAGATCATGCCTGCTCAACTTGGTCAACTTCTTTGAGTCAGTCACCAGAGCTGTGGATGAAAGCAAGGTTGTTCATATACCCTACATTGATCTGGCCAAGGCCTTTGATACCATTCCCCACTCAGGAATCATAGAAAAACTCATTAAGCTAGGTACCAACCCCTATATCACTAGGTGGGGTGCAAACTTGCTCAAAGACAGATCCCACAGTGTGAAAGCAGTTGACTTCAAGTCAGACTGCTGACCAGTCATGAGTGGAGTCCCACAGGGTTCAGTCCTGGGTCTTCTCCTGTTTGGTATCTAGTTCTCTGAAGTCCAGGCCAACACGAAGAGAATCTGGCTGACAAAGTTCACAGACAATTTCAAGTTGGGAGCTATTATTAACTCCCCAAGTGATGTTGACATCCTACAGAAAGGTCCCACTGAGACTGAGTGTGAGTTAAGCTCAGTGCCAAAAAATGTGTCACCATCCCCTTTAGGAAAAACCCAGTTCCCATGAATTACCACATCAGTGGTAGTCCACTGAACACAGAAGCCATTATAAGGCATATATGACATTGCCATTGTGGTCAGAAAGTCCTTCTATGTGGCATATCTCATTACTAAGGGATTTGCATCCAGGAAGAAAGAGGTCACTCTCTCCCTCTACTCTACCTACATGTCAAACAGAGCACGTCACTAGCCCTCTTCAAGAGAAATCTTGCTAAGTGGATGGGAAATAGAAAATTCACCCCGGGGATCACTCCAGTGGCTCTACTCGACAGAGGCACTGGGAACTAAGGACAGGTGGCACGATGCCAGGGTAATCCTATGGGCTAGGCTTATAAAGGCTCCAGGGCCATTAGCCTAGTACACATCTATGAAACTATGAACCTATATTCATCTTATTTGATAAAAAGACACAACAACATAACTATACCATATATCATATAAAAAACACTTTATTGTTCATTATTTCTGAGAATATGAATTCTTGGCTGCACAAATGACAAGGTTAGATGGGCTACTTCTCATATACCTGAGAGATATGCCCACTGTGTTGACAGACCCCATAAGGAAATCTTAGATTCATAGATTCATAGATATTCCAAGGCCATTGAATCCCATGACCATTCTTGCATTGCCAGTACTTTCCGTAGCCATACTGGTCAGTTTTTGAGTTATTTTTGGATACCCATCCAGTCATCTAGTTTATGTTTAAAGAAAGATAGTGAGTCAGACTTGGGGAGTTTATTCTAGAAGTTAGGGAGGCATTGGTTTATAAACCTGACCCTCCGCTATGTTTTATTTATCTGTCGGTGATATGTTAGGTCAATGGTTCTTGTACTGGTGGAAATATTAGACTTGTGGAGAAACTTAAGGTACAGGACAATTAAGTCTCTAATGATGTGATAAGTGACTCAAAAAAAACCCAGTAAAAATTGATCTAAATTTTCACATATAAAATAAATAATAGTTAGCAATAAAACCAAAACTATTTATTGAAGATATAATATTATCAGTTAGCGATTTCATCTCTCAAATAATGAGACTTCTTCCGACTGAATAATGACATCTAAAACCATCATTATATACCAAAAACTTCATTAAATTAATTGATCAGTGTTTTAACCCCTTCCTTTTCAAATAAGCAGCAAAATCTTCACAATTATTTAGCCCTGGTGGATAGCAAGCATTTCAGTCTCACTTGCTAAAGATATTTATGCCACCCTAATTCATCTTCTGCATGGAACATTTTATCAAGACTTTTTATTTTATATTTACACACATGCTACATCTCTGAATAACTTGTTGGTAATAAGGGGCAGCATGTATAAGGCCACAACGGCCCAGCCGTGTTCCAGGTAACAAGTTAGTTGTGGTAGTGGTTCATGCTATTCAGACCATAAAAATGAAGGTATGAAAAGAAATAAGAGATTTTTTAATACAAGGTTGCTCAGCAGCATTGACACTTTGCATTGAAATGCTTCCTCAAAAGTTGATGTTGTGTCTTTCGTCTTTTCCTGGTTAGGGGTCGCCACAGTGGAACTCCGGTCTGCTAATGATTAGCAGTAGATTTTTACATGCCGAGTTACCAGCCCTGATGCACAACCTTCAACAAAGGTACGCCCATTCATGCATGTCTCCACACAGAAGACGCTCTAGCTGAGAATTGAATAGGACAATGTCTTACTGTGAGGCGACAACACTACCGCAGCACCACCAAATGCCTGAAAACACACACAATAAGAGAAGGTATTAGGCTGTCAATGTAGCCTAAGCAGAGCCATTCAAGATCAGTGGCAAGCTTAGCATTAGTGGGCTGTCAGGCTCTCCATAACCACCTGAATGGTTCAGAACATTTTTAGTGAGAATGAACTATGAAAAGTGAAAACATCATGCTACATATCTGTCTGCTGTGCTGAATCTAACAGATATCCTGCACAGGTGATAAACACTGAAAATGCATCACTTATATTTAGAGAATGGTTAACATTTTTCTGGGCACATTTCTTTTAAAAAGGGCTAGTAAAAACACCAGAGCTTTTTGCCTGTTTGACTGTTGGTCAAAAATGCAATGTTATAAATATCCATGTTTTGCCATCTCATGAGTATAGACTAGACTGTATGCCCAATAACACTCTCACTCTTCACACACAGTGAACAATCCAGGCAACTTTCCTGCAAAATAAATAAAAAAGGACTAAAATTAGTTATGCATTTAAAAAAATTTAATCAGAATACACCATGAAGACATATATCTTACTTGTCCAATTCAAAGGCAGGCTTGCTTTCAAGGAAAACACAAAAATAAACAGGGCTCAAGTTTGCAAAAAGACTTCTAAGCTGTATAAAGGTACAAATGACAGCAGCACAAGAAGATGTTTGTGTGGCATATAGTTACTACCCATCCATTTGTATGATCTATCCAGAATAGCACGCAAGTTACTTAACTGGGCATGGTCCTGGGTACCCAGTGAAAATAGGTCATAATCAAGTTAGCAAAATATATAAGGAAAAAATAAATAACATTTTAGAACAAATCACATTGGTCTCTTTGTAACAAACTACTACTTTTGGCAAAAAATAAAGTGTAACAACACATTTAATTCATCTGTTAGGTTTACTTCCTCTAACAAGAAATGCATTTACAGACCACTTCTACTCCATCTCAATATATGCCAACTACCTCAAAGAGGAGAAACTCTGTAACTATAAGTCTGGCAAGAACAGGATTGTAATCATAGTTAAGAAAGTGTCAAGACTGGCTACTGGACATGCAATCTTGCTTGCTATGAAGAAATCATAAAAGTTTTTCAAGAGCAATAAAGCAAAATACTAGACTCAAATGATTAGAACATATATAGTGACTACCACATATAGAGGCAACATGATATTGTGTGACATGTGGAACAATAGCAGTAAAAAAATGATGTCCAGTGTAACATTAAGATGAAAGAGCTAGAACAGATACGACTGACTAGATGCTGAGAAACTATGAGTGCATCTGAAAGATAAAGACTGGACATAAAAACTCTTTTTACATTTCTTAGATACATGTATGTTTAACTTACTTCAAATACACAAGAGGAAAGGTGGTACATACAACCATTATCACTGCAAAGTAGAGCTGGTTGAACAGAAATTTGCCAATAAGTACATAGATTTCGCATGTCCAGAGCATTTACTAATATTCATGTTATGAACAGTCATTTTCTGCAGACTTTCCACCTACTTCCAAGAAAGAGTACCCAGAATATAAGTTTTTGGGCATACTTTGCCAGGATCTCACACGAGTCTCTTAGCAGTTATCCACAGAAGAGGGAACTATGTGAAAGTGTATTTAACTGTCAGTACAAAAGCCAAGACATCAATAAGCACTGAGCAATGCAAATGTTTCTGAAAGTACCACAAATGTTTCTGAAAGTACCACACTGCAAAAGACTATGATAAAAAGAGACGCCACATTTTTCTTGCTCTTAAGAGGTGAAAACCAAACACATGCATGTCCAACTCACATTGCAGAGTTAATTTAGAAAAGCACACCACACAACTCTGGGAACAGCACACATCACCCCATATGTGCACTCATGTATGACAATACGCAAATACATCTATTAGTGCAGCATGTACAGTGCAGACGGCTGATGCCGCTGCACTTCATACGTTAAGAATGGTAGCGCATGCCAGAAAGCACTGTCATACTGATCAGACACTGCTTACATTTTGTAGTATGATGCTAAGCCCAGAATATGGAATTACTTTTAGTATCATGGAACAGTCCAAATAAACAGTTCCTTCATTGTCTTAGCCTCTGTCATGGCTGTGGTTGTGGTTGCCACCACAACTCATGGCATTGTAGGCGGTATTGTTATTACAAACTCTGTTACAAGCCTTGTCTCTCATATCTCTCACTTGTCAGAAGTAGTTCTGCACTGTTTGGACATGGCCATCCATGGTACTGATCTTCTGGATATATAAACGGTCAGCCTGCCTGCTATTCCTTGACCCAAATGAACTAGTTTATGCTTGTTAGTGCATGCAGCAACACCTTAAATTGCACAGTAGCAAGGGCAGGGCAAAGGAGGCAGTCGCAAGGGTGATGTCTTGTTGAGGATGACATTCACAATAAAGAAAAAATATATATTTTATACAAATATCTTTTTTCTTTATTTCACTTTAAGGGAAACAACAGAAATGGCAAAAACATCCTACATGGGCATCCGAGACACTCCAGCATATCTGTTGCCACCTTTTCATTTCATCTTGCATGGGCACTGTCCCAAAGACTTGTGACTGGCTGTGTGGGTATCGTGGGGTGGAGGTGCAGAGAAGCCAATTACAGGGCTTTATCGTTGGCACCCACAGCAAGCAATTAAACTGTTTTGTCATTTTGGCTTGACTTATTTTGTTTAATTGCTCACTGAGGGTGTACTGGTTATTAAATTTAATTTTCAGCATAAAAAACTTAAAAGATTTAGCTTTGTTCTTGGTTCTTTGTCTGGGACTGGAATTAATGGTCAAATTCAGTTTGGAACTCAAATTCATCCAACAACCTGCGTCTTTTTTGTACCTGATGGGGCCTTTTTGTTTGGAAGAGACAGACAACTTTCACTTTGATCAGTGTGAGGACACAGGACAGAAGAACAAACTGAAGGAAGTAAATGTGTTTCACAAACTTATGAATGAATATTGAAATTAATAATTGCATATTATGTGTGCCTGAAATGAATCTTCTACATACTTGTCATCTTTCTTTTTGCAGCAGTCTAATGTGGGAATGGGAGTGCTGTGAATTGGATAACAAAACCAAAGGCCTAAAAACATGGACAGTTTTTATTTTTTTTTTCAATAATCATTTTTTATTGTTTTTCACAACCATATTACAAATTCACACACTATGTACAATATATACAAAATGCTTCCATTGGTTAACTTCACATTATATGCCAACCTCATGTATTGATCATAGGTACAGCACTAACAATCAAAAGGAGAGAAAAAAAAAAAACAACATTAACAAATCAAAGCCAACAATCTGTATTTTCTCTACCTCCTCTATCTAGTCTAAGATTGATTTTACACTGTACTCTGAGTCCCAAGAAAAAGTGGATAGGAACCTCTAAGCCAACACAATATTAAAAATTTGCTCCCATATTTTTATATTGTTGATATGTTTCTTATGGTCACTAAGTAACAGTTTATGGGCTAAGATGTGTTTTATTGCCAACAATCTGAAATTTTCCCATGATGTCTGGGCTGGGTTCAACCAATTCTTGGCTATATATAATTTCATTAATAAGCAAATATTCATAATTACAATCCTTTTTGATTTATCTAACTTCTCCGGGGGAATATGAAGAATCATAAACTCCCAAGAGAGTGTTGAGTTTTGGTAGCCCATTTTTTGTAACTGCAATTTTAGTGAATTCCACAATTTATAAATGCACTTACAACTCCAGAACATGTGAAGCAAATCCGCTGTCTGATCTAAGCATTGTGGGCATTTGGGTGAATTCTTCGCATCAAATTTGTGAAGAGTGAGACGAGTATAGTATGCGTTGTTAAATATCATCAGCTGCGTAAATACCAATTTTTGAAGGAAAACGGACTTTAATGTTAAACTAAATGCCTCCAATATCTTATTGTCATCTGACAATATCAATTTCTCCCTCCAGTAACTCGATAAAAGAATATAATTGTTGTACTTCCTCTCTTTTATCAATTTATATGCTGCGGTTATATATTTTCTATCCTGCAACAGCGCTTCCCACAGATTACGAGAAGTGATTAAGTCCTCCCCTTTCATTTCAAAGTTATTAAAATAGTTTATTACCAAGTCTTTTAGCTGTCTTACAATAATTAAATAGGAAATAGGAAGCTCCATTTCTTTTAAAATATCATGTACTGCTACTCCTAGAAAAGGATATAAATCGAGTACAGTTAACTCCTTAATTAAGGGGAATTTCTTTAGATCTATCAATTGACTACCAATTGTTAAGTTTGGGTTCCCATGAAACGGTTGGAAAACCATCATATATTGTAGTAAGTTTAAGGAAGCAAAAAGAGTTTGAATTGCCGTTACATAGCTCTTGATGTGCTCCATTAACTTATATTTACTCATTGTTCGATTATTCAGAAAGAGTAATGCTTTAACATTGACTCCCACTTCACTTATATGCTTATACGTTAGGAGCACCCATTTGGGTGTCCATTTTCTACTATCACTGTTGAAGTAAGACGTCTTTAAAATCCTGTTGGCCTGAATCGCTAAATAGTAAATTTCAAAATCCGGTAACTCCAGCCCCCCCTTATTTTTTGGAGCCATCAATTTTTCATATGATATTCTCGTCTTCCTGGGTTCCCAAAGAAATCTCCCTAATCCTATATGAAGCTGTTTAAAGAATGTTTTCATAATTCTGAGTTGTGCAGCTCTAAAAATATATAACATTCTGGGAAGAACATTCATTCTTATAATTGCTGCTCTTGCCATCATTGGTAACTTCAATTTACTCCATCTTTCTAAATCCAATGTTATTTGATCTGCAGTTGACTTTACGTTGTTTATAAAAAAATCTCTATTTTCAGTTGAAAATGCAATCCCCATATATTTTATCCTTTCTTCCGTCATTACTTGTCCTATCAATGGTAGCATTGAAAAGGGTGTGGGTGTCTTTAATGGGAATATTTTAGATTTTTTTAAATTTAGCTTGTAGTTGGAAATTCTCTCAAAGCTTTCTATTGCAGCTAATATTTTTTCAGTATCGGAAACAGGTGTGGTACAATATATGTTTACATCATTTGCGAAGGCAGCCATCCTGACCTTTATCACATACAGTACTGGAGAATTATAAAAGACATTTTGCTTAAGGTGTAAAAATAAGGGCTCCAAGTACAGATTAAATAAGATGGGAGATAATGGGCAGCCCTGTCGGGTACCATTTTTGATTTGTATCCTATTCGAGCATTCGTGATTTATAAATAAATTTGTGTATGCATTATTGTATAGTATCCTTAACGTTGAGATAAACTCCTGCGGTATATTAAAATATGGTAATATATCAAATAAATAAACCAAATTAACCCTACCAAATGCTTTCTGGGCATCGATTATTAGGGCGTACAAATTCAGGTTTTTATTTAAGAGATTAAGGTATGAAGCGTTAAGGTATTGTCCGTGGTCTGTCTCCCATCCATAAACCCCGCCTGTTTCTCTGATATTATTAGATTTATTACCTTTTTCAGTCTACTCGCCAGAATGGATGTCATGATTTTCATGTCGATATTCAAAAGTGATATGAGCCTGTAATTATCAGGATTTTTGGAATCACCTTTCTCCTTCAATATCAGAACTGTCCTTGAGGCATTAAAATGAGGATCATTAATTCTATTTAGAATGATATAATTGAAAGTCTGTGACAATACATTACTCAGAATCTCACTAAAAGATTTGTAGAATTCCGAGGTCAAACCATCTGGCCCTGGGGCTTTGTGAGGCTTTAGTTTCTTGATTGTCTCTAGCACCTCCTCAACTGCATTCGGTTTGATTAAATCTCTATGGAAGTCCTTATCAATATTAGGGAAAGTGATTTTCTGTAGAAAATCTTTCCTGTCTTTATCTTGCAAGAGTGTCTGCTGCTAAATCTGATTAAAAATTTTTTCAAAGGTCTTCATGATATCTGCCTTGTCCGTATATGTAGTATTGTTATAGTGTATTTCAGTAATTAATCGTGTTGATTTTGTCTGGTTAATGATACGAGCTAATGCTTTCGAGGGGGTTTGAATATGATTTGCATATTTTACTAAATTTCTTTGTTCATAAAGTGACAATTTCCTATTATGAAGTAAAAACAGTTCTTTCTGACATCTTAATAGCTCTGTTTCTGTCTGTTCATTATAGTTCCTCATCAAATCTTGGTCCAATAATTGAATTTTGGTTTCTAAATCCAATTGAGTCTTATTTTGCAATTTTTTATAATATGTAGCTTTTTGGATAAAAAGTCCTCTTAGCTGCGTTTTAGTTGTAGCCCATTCTATATCTATTGGGTGTCTATTTTGAGAAATATTGTATAATAACTGTTTAAGAATCTCCTTGACTTCCATTAAGATATCCTCCTTGGTTAGTAAATATGGGTTCAAGGACCAATTATATCCTCGAAGCCTCTTAGTATTCATATTATTGCTGTTTAAGGTTAAAGTTATCTTTGAATGATCAGAGAGTTGTCTGACTTGATTAAAAACACTAGGGTCGGCTGAGATCAGTACCTCTGAAATTAAGGAAAAGTCAATTCTCGACCACATTTTATGGCAGGTTGAGTAAAAAGTAAAATTCTCTGCTTTTCCTCGTGGGTGTATGTGTTTAAAAGGGTCATACAGTTTGAAATCAGTTTTCAATTCCTTCAATGCTACCATTGCCTGTTTATTGAACGCTTTAGAAGCACCCAACTTGTCTAATTTTGGATCTTGATAAGAGTTCCAGTCCCCTCCCATCATTATATAGCAATTATTATATGACTGTAAAATGGAATAAATTGAAGTTATAAAATGATGCTGATTAACATTAGGGGCATATACACAAATTAGTGCTATAGGTTTATCATAACATTTGGATGTGAGAAGCATCAAACACCATCTACCCTCCTGATCCATTTTCAAATCCAAAATATCTCCCTGAAAGTGATTCTTAATTATAATTGCCACCCCTGCACTATTCGTTGTTCCTTCTGCCGTCACAATCTTCCTAACCCATTTCTTATCTTTCACTGACTCCCACTGGTCATTAGTCATATGCGTTTCTTGTAATAAAATACAACCTGCTGATGATTTGAGAAACAAATGAAAAAACAGCTTTCTTTTTTTTCATGTTCTGGAGTACTTTGACATTCCAAGATTCCATTATCCACATTTAAAGCTCCTTAGAAATATACATCGATGTCTAATCTTTTTAAGCAACCTTAGAGTAACATAAGTTGGCATATCATCAATTGTTTGGAAGCAAAACTGCCATCCCATCCCTACCCAGTGCCTATCCACTATTCCTCTGGACCAGGATGAACATAGGTTTTTCACATTACTGGAAACCATCTGAGTAACTAACCTACTACTTCTATTATTTAACAATAAAACCCCATGCAAAAAACCTACAACAACTACTTCTACGTCTACAAAGCCTAATTCTGACATTCCCTACTAAACACTACTATAAGTAACTACAGCTCTGAACATATTTTGGATATACAAATAAACTAATTGTACCGTGAAATTCTAATGTACTTCAGTTCACTCCAGCTTTATATTCAGCAATAGCATATAACGTTTGATTTGTTGTTCTATACAGAATTAAATATTAGTTGACATAGAAAGCACATAGTTATTTAACATTTCCCAACACCCTGCATCTACTGGATTAAATGATCTAACTACTTTAATCTGCTTTGTTCCTCCCATACAAACTTATATACTAACATGTTAATATTGAAAATCAATGCAGTTAAAAATAAAACTATAATGGCACTTTCACTTGTGGTAACCATATGTAAAAGAGAGAGGAACAAAAGGGTTAAAAAAGCATAAAGGGAGCACAGCAGAAAGGATAAAAAAGAAGGAAAATGCCTTAAATTACACATTTAGAAACATCTTTTATGTTCTTTTATTGTTATCTACACATTGTTTTAATCTGTTAATCTAACCATTTTTGTACCATTTTTCATTTGGAAATAATGCACCTATCTAAAAGAAAAAAAGAAAAGAGATAAAAGAAAAGGGAGACAGAAAGAGAGAAAAAAAAAATATATAAAAAACCACAGTACCTTATTCTGCCACTACACATTACAATCACCTTCTCTAATACTCAATGCATTCCCACAGTGTTTACCTGCATCACTCTGACTTCACCCAATATCTTACAGTCCTTTTCCTTCTAAATAAGTCCAAAAGGTTTCGTTTTGCCTCTCCAGCAGTTCTTCTTTCTTCCCAGCTATTAAAAGTGTTAAGGCAGTCTAAATCCTTTCCTTGCCGCGACGGGGATCAATTCATGAACGGACCTCCTAGCTGCGCCACACTAAAAACGGTCCCTCTACTTCCTCCAATGCATTTCCTGTTGCCTCGTGGGTTACTAGCGCTCGCTTCAGCCATAAAACTTCGTGGGAACTTCGTGTTGAAACTGGAACTACGAGATCAGAAGATAAGAAGATGAATCTCCAGGCCTGCTACAAGAAACAGAACAGACAAAGGATTTTAAAGCCTCGGATCGTCGTAAATGAAGAATCCCATTCTCCCTAATGTTGCAGAAAACCTAGATGGACTGTTCACATTTCCGAAGATGGCAGAGCCTTAAAAAGCTTCAAAAAAGTAGGTCTTGCTTCTTTTTTTGTGCTTACAGAGTATTTAATGCCATCCACAGTAAAAAATATGTTACTGGGATATTTCATTTGAAATCTGATATTTTTGTCAATCAGAAACTTACAATATGGAGCCAGCATTTGTCTAGATTGCCTTATTTGTGTTGGTAAATCCTGTGCTATGGAGATTTTATTATTTTGCCACATTATAGATCCACCAGTTTCTTTTATAGTTAACAGTATTTTGCTCACATCTTGGTAGTTCAATATTTTAACATAAACAGGTCTGGGTATATTTGAAGCTTGAGATTCTCTGTATGCTCTATGCGCCCTTTCTATGACCATCTGTTTAACATCCTCAGAGTCCTTGAGCAGTATTTCGAATATTTGTGCAATGGAAGTGCTCAGATCATTATATTGAATAGATTCTGGGATCCCTCTGATTATTATATTGTTGCGTCTGGATCTTGCTTCCAAGTCCAGAATTTTGTTTTGCATCGTTTGAATGTCTGCCCCATGTGTCTCTGTTCTTTTAGTAAGCATTATTATGTTGTCTTCATTTGCAGCTATTCTAGTTTCTGCTTTCTCCATTCTTTCGAGAATCCGGTTGCATGTGTCACTAAATGTAAGCGTTTGAGCTGTTAGCTCTTTTAAGGCATCCTGTATAGGTAGCAATGCTGATTTGATTTCTTCCATTGTAACCTGTTGATCAGGTTTTGTTGTTGCCCCTGTTTGTGCAGTCTCTTGCTGTTTGATAGTTTTCTGTCTCTTAAAGATTCTTTCT
This sequence comes from Protopterus annectens, assembly GCF_019279795.1. Taxonomy (NCBI): domain Eukaryota; kingdom Metazoa; phylum Chordata; order Ceratodontiformes; family Protopteridae; genus Protopterus; species Protopterus annectens. Next base: position 208,526,731 of record NC_056738.1, read on the forward strand.
CCGGCGATTGCAATGCTGACAACTTAGTTTTAGTAGTTGTAGTTTCCATATTTTTGTCCTCTTTTGACATTTCGAAATTCTGCAAATAGATTTATTTCCCAAGGAAAAGTTACAGAAGTGAGATAAGTCAGTCCTTTGTTCGGTGCTCTGTTCAGAGTCAACCTAACAATCAGATCCAATCCTGCTATTACCAAGTATTTTTTTCCGATTTTTCTTTCTCAGAACCAAAAGTGACTTCTGGTAGATCAATAATTGCTGTCAATTAGTATGTTTACTCTAAGTATAACTCCACAGGGTTGATTTTTTTCTCAGGTATTTGAAGAGCTGAAGTACTGCAGTGCTTATAGAATGGCAGCCATCTTTGAATCGACCAAACATGGACAGTTTTTAAATATTGTTCATATAAAATTAGATGAAAGTTGCTGGATGAGATGAATAACAATCAGGACAGGTTACCTTATCAATTTTATTAGCATGCATTTTCTGAAGGAAGAAGTCTGAAACTATACACACACACACACACACACACACATGCACACACACACACACACACACACACACACACACACACACACACACACACACACACACACACACACACACACACACACATTCATATAGAGGCACATCTGTTTAATATTCCATACACAAGTTGCTTTGCTTACATTGTAGCCAGAGCTGTATATTGCTGCCCTCTACCTCCAATCACTGCATTGTCTTGTCTTGCATGTCTTCAGAAACTAACTGAATATCTATTGGATTAACTCAGATAATCAGTTAGATTTTTATTTTCAAACCTAACCTGTTAATTGCTTCTCTCCATGGATTTAACTTCCTCTGTCTGATTTATCCAATCCCCACTTAAAGCCCGACTTTTAACAGTCAACCACCTTCAGTGTCAATGACTCAATGCTCTACTTCTCCATTGCACGTTCTTTCAACAACTGTGCCTATAACTAGTTTTGGGATCAGCAAACTCTAAAGTTCCTTGAGGTTACCATCTTAAAGGGTTGGGATCCCAACCAAAGCAGTGTTGATACATATTTATTTAAAGTTTGTCAAAGAAAAATTATCTCTAAAGCATTCTTTGCAGTTAATGCAAAAGGCATGAGTGCATTGATATCAACAATACATATTGCGGCTGTCATCCTAGAACTTAAATTAAATGTGCTTCTTACAAAGAAGATCAAGCTCATGTTGTGACTATAGATGACAAAATTAACTATGACATTTCGAGCTAAAAATATTGTTTTTTGTGATTTCAGTGGATCTGTCTTCATAGTTTCTTCTAGATGTGATGGGTTCCCCACCTCCTGTAGTCCTGTTGAATGTCCAATATTTCCCATATTGCTACTGGGCCCCCGCCTTACCTTTTAAAGTCTGATGACATCTGTGACCACAGTCAGTCTGGGGCTGGTTTCTCCCTCTTCCTCTAGATCCCCAGTAAGACTCACCACTGGTACAGCTATATAGTTGAGATCTCAGCTGAGTGACCAAGCCAAGACCTCCAACACCCTCTCTGTCCAACCAGTGCTTCATGTTCCTGTCCAAGTAGCTGACACACACACTCTCTGCAGTTTGATTTACACACACACACACACACACACACACACACACACACACACACACACACACACACACACACACACACACACACACACACACACCTAGGAAAGGCTGGCACAGGATTACTAACTATGCTCCATTCTGCCTAGACTATAAGGTAGTTTTCACTGCCGCCAGTCCCTAGTTTTCACTGCCACTAGCCACTCCTTATCAGCTACTTTATGGCCCTTACCAAAGGGTGTCCAGTCTTGCTGTGTAATATTAATATTAATACAAATGGTAATTTGACCAAGAGCAAGGCTATTAGGAGTGGCCCACACAGTGTCATCAAATAAATATGCAAGTACTGTCAAAACTTAAATATCTTTACACAGATCCACCACAATGAAAGGTTTACATATATTTAATAATAAATAATAAAAGAACAAGACAATGCTGAATATATATTCACAGTGACATCAGAGTTCAAAACCAGAGGAAATATTTAAAATAACATTGCAGTACAGGCTCACACAAATAAAGAAAAACATATAAACTAAAGTTCACTATATTCCTCACTGTAAATATGAGAATTATACTGTTACCTAGAAACTTACTTCATTAGAGCAAGGCAGATGTTGTGAATGTTTTTTCATGTTGTTGTGGTCAGGTCCAAGACAGAATGCAGAATGCTCTGTCTCATTAAAAGACTTCTCAAAAGAATATCTGAAAAATTACTGCTGGGATAGCTTGCTGAATGACATCATTTCTGTTCATCTGACTTCGAGTTCCCAGGCCAAAATCCCAACTGCTGTCAGCCATCAGTATTTAGCATCTACCTGGAAAAATACATAGACAATGGTTTTTGCTCAGATCTTTGGCCAATGCTGAAAGTCATAAAACAATTGTATCCCTTCATGCTTTCAGATTATTAATTAGTTCACTCCAAAGACAATACAGAAAGCTTCTTAGTGCAGACTTTGTGTCTCTAGCTGCATTGAAAACTTGAGAGATAGCCTCTTTATTGCATAGCCTATGAAGTAATTTAATTTTAGATATGTTTCTAAAGTTTGCTGGACTGAAGTTAACCCTCCAGTTTCCTTTGTTAGGCATATACATTTAAACAGTTACAATAGTGCAGGTACATTTCTGTTCTCTTTCAGCAGGGCACACTGTGGATACATTTTAAACACAGCACTTTATGAATACCTTTTCAACACAAACATCTGCATAAGCAGTTTGATATACACATGACATACAGTTCTAATACATTTGTAACACAAGCATCTTGTATAAATCATTTTGATATTCTCCAATGACATATAATTATTTCCAAAATTACAGCTAGCTGTGATGGCAGTATCTCCTTTCGTCACAACATCCCCTAACTCAGAGAATGCTGTTATCATCTCATTCTTTCCATTATTCCTGCTACAGTTTCCTAAGTCAGTTAAGTTTGGTGTGTGTGTGTGTGTGTGTGTGTGTGTGTGTGTGTGTGTGTGTGTGTGTGTGTGTGTGTGTGTGTGTGTGTGTGTGCATGTATGGGGGTTGATATCAAAATCTTGTTGTGGTTTGTTGGACTCCTACAAATTCAGATGGAGAAGACTACTGCCTCTGGTATGACTGCTGGGGAAGCTTACATCTGATAACTCTAATAGGAGCTTCTGACTCCTTAAATTCTACTGTAAACTCCAAGACTCAATTATCAATTGTTCTGGGTCCAGTGACTGTCTTCATTTTTTTGGAGGCGGGTGTTGATATTACTGCTTTTACAGGGACCACATTTCTGATAATATCAGCACTTTTAATTCTATTGCATGTGCCTTTTATCTGATAATTCTGCTATACTTTCAGCTCAATTTACCCTTGTGGGACACTATGAATCTTTTAACTTTGTCAAAGGATGAATTCTTTAAACCACTGAATTAAAAATTTCTGAGTTTGTGAGTCTTGCTGGGTTCCTGTCTACCCCTACTAATCTTTCTGAAACCTCACTGACTTTGTTAGTCTTGACAAGTCCCCAGAATGTGTCAGTGTGTTAATTTCCAAAGGTGGGTCTGATTCTCCTAATCTTTTTTTTATCCCAATTCAGTTACCTCAATGACTCATATTTTCTACATATTGTCTATTCTTTCCCTTTAAGGATGAATGGTGACCAGAAGCTACAAGAAGGCCATCACACTATGGGCCCAGTTCTTTTTCCCACACACTATAACTCTTTTCCTACAGGTACTGGAATGGCTTCAACTCTGTCACAAGTGTAAATGTTTTGCACAAAACCATTAAAGCATGCTATTTTCTTAGTCCTTACAGAATTCATGACAGCACTAAAATCCCCCTCCTACCTCTAGCAAAGATGAGCTGATATGGGCTGCCACTATGCCTGGTGGGTGCCTTCATCACACACACTCTATTTGCTGACTAAACTCTTGCACTAGCAGTGAGAACACCCACCCTACCCATAATGTCTGACTAACAGCTGGTTGTTATGCTTTCTGGGATCGTAATACTTTTAAGCATGCTTTGAGCCCACAAAAAAATTCTAAAGCCAGTCCTGACTCTGTGTGAAAGTGAAATATCACTTCCAATTTAGGATTGTTTCCTCTCATTAGCCTCTTCTTTTTAATTAGATAAGCTCCATTAAACAATAAGTACTTCCCTCCAGACTCTTAAACAACACAATTATGACACTCTTTCTCCAAAGCATTGTGGTATAATGATTAATGTAATGAGCTGTTGGTGAATGAGTGGCTTGCATAACACATCCTTTCATTTTCTTCTCTTGGCACCTACTTACATATTCTGATTCTAAGTAATCCACTGGTCAGGCAAACTCTGTAGCAAACAGTTGTTGCCTAACACATGTTTGCTGACTGACAAATGCAAACTATAAATAGAAAATGTCCCTAGTCTCCCAAGAATGTATGCTTACCTCATAAGATGGAAATACTTTTCAGTTCAAGAAATAGAATTCTTTATTCCAGACTCAAATAATTTAATATATGTCTGCAGGTACACTAAATAAATATATGGCACTCTGGCTCTGTCCATCCCTGCCCAAGACAAAGAAAACTATTAACTGCTTTTTTCCACTGGGAATTACTTTGTTACGCTTTGCATCCTGGAACCCCTTCTGTTTGTTCTGTTTGGTTTTCCCACACTAAGCTGCATTGTTCAAGATTCTTGGTGCAAGTGACTCTGGCCCAGGTGTTACATAATCATTCTATATCTACAGCTATATATGCATCTACATCTGTTTCTCTCTATATAAGTATATACACACATACATTTAGTCCAAATAGCAGTTTATTACAAAAGAAAATGTACTTTCTGGTACTGATTGATATCATTGATGCCTTCTTTACGGCCTTTAGGAATTGGTTCTGTAAATACAGACACTGTTTTTTTCAGGCAGCTTGGAGAAATGCAGAAAAACTTTAAAGCATGTAAAGGCAACACAGATCTGTCTACAAAGTTCATTGACTTGCTTGGGAGGGACCATTTGCAGTTCTTGAATTACACCTACTTCATACACTACTTATATATTCTTTTTCTTATTATAGGTCTAATAAGAGAGCAGAGTAATAATGAGAGAATGGCAATAGAGCATGAAATTCAGCAAAATTCAGATGTTTAAAACGAGTTTAGTGGCAAACAGTCACTAAGCCTTTGGTGCAATTCATCTTTTAGATGTTGCAGTTGCATTTAAAATTCTAGACAGCCCATACTTCAGACATAGGGGTGAATGGAGTTTAATGTCAAGCTCCCTCTAAGATATGGCTGCAAGATTCATGCCCACACCCAGCTGTGCAAAGAAAATGTAGACTGACTCACATTAACATTGGGCTGGCTTGTAATCAGCAAAATCTTTGGTTTATTTTGTCTCACTGAGTGGTTTGCAAAAGAACAAGTGAGTCATTAGTTGAACTGTACTGACATATGACTGTAATCCTAGGAAAGGAATGGGCCTGCAGCAACTTCATCAGCTGTGAGCCAATTTGCAAATAAAATGGTTCCTGTCTAATGCACCTTGTAAGGAGCTTGTCTTGCTTTATTATTTAAACAAATGAAAGATGTTCATAGGTTCACAGGTTCATAGGTGTATACTAGGCTAATGACCCTGGAGCCTTTACAAGCCTAGCCAATAGGATTACCCTGGCATTGTGCCACCCAACCTTAGTTCCTAGTGCCTCTGTCGAGTAGAGCCACTGGAGTGATCCCTGGGATGAATTTTCTGTTTCTCATCTACTCATCAAGATTTCTCTTGAAGAGGGTCAGTGAGGTGCTCTGCTTGACATGTATGGGAAGTCTATTCCATAGCATGGGCAGTCTCTGGGTAATGAACCTATCCCTCCAGCATGTTCTATTGATTGTGGTAATGAGGTTGAAGTCTCTGGAGCATGTGGTGTGGAGGGATTGGGATTTCTTTAGATGTAGCATTTCTAACAGAGCTGGGTCAGACATGGCTTTGTAGGTCAAGAAGAGATCACCTCAAATTAGGCGATATGAGACAGAGAATGGTTGGAGTTTTTTAAGTCTGTCCATATAGGACAAGTGTTTAAGGCCTAGGATCCTCTTTGTGAGGTACTTTTGCAGCCTCTCCAGTTGTTGCAGGTGTCTAGTTAAGTACATGCCAAATGGGGCATTGTATTCCATGATTGGCCTAATGAGGGAAGAGTAGAGGGGAGACAATGACCTCTTTCTTCCTGGATGCAAAATCGTTAGTAATGAGATGTGCCACATAGAAGGACTTTCCGACCACAGTGGCAACGTGGTGGTCAAAAGAGAGGTTGCTGTCAACCTGTGTTCCCAGATCTTTTATAATGCCTTCTGTGTTCAGTGGACTACCATCAATGTGGTAATTCAAGGGAACTGAGTTTTTCCCAAGGGGGATGATGACACATTTTTGGCATTGAGCTTAAGGCCATGGTTCTGACACCAGTCATTGGTCTCATTGAGGCCTTTCTGTAGGATGTCAGACTCACTTGGGGAGTTAATAATAGCTCCCAACTTGCAATCATCTGCAAACTTTGTCAGCCAGAGTCCATTCGTGTTGGCCTGGACTTCAGAGAAGTAGATACTGAACAGGAGAGGACCCAGGACTGAACCCTGTAGGCCTCCACTCGTGACTGGTTGGCAGTCTGACTTGGAGTCAGCTACTTTAACACCGTGGGTTCTATCTGTGAGCCAGTTTGCAACCCACCTAGTGATATAGGGTAATAATAAGCCCTTGCAAGTCTTGAACCCAGGATCCTGCACACCATATCCACAGCAATTTATCAAAAAGCCATCTGAGCATTAAATAAATGTTAGTTCCAGGTCTGGAACCCAGAAGCCTGTACACCATAGTCAAAGTAATTAACCAGTATGCCATGTGAGCCCTCCTCTTGCTGGTATAATTTTTAATAATATATTACAATAGTTTTTTTTTAATAATTTAAATTTCTGTAGTGCATTCATTGATTATATAATGGAATTTAAACCACAGCTAAGATAACTCCTTTGATAAACAGCATATACATGCCTCACAATAAACAACAATGGGTGTAATGTGCATTCTCAGGGATCTTTTGTTTTCACTTTAAGGTCCTTTCGTCTATTTTTCATTAGGAAAATATTAGTTTAGATTTGATTTACTCTTTCTAACATAATAAATCTTACTCCATCATAATTTGGAGATAATGTGCATAGTGCATGACATCGCACCTCTATTTATGCTTTTTTCAGTAGCATACAGCTGCATTTAAATTATAGATGAAGTAACCTTTAGACAACATACTGTTGGGCAACATCTAGCTTTCTTGTTTGTGCACATATTTCCAGTGAAATAATTGTACCTTACTAGACATACTTCTTTCTGAATATGAAGCCATCAAAACTAATAAAAACAATTGCAAAAACAGACTGCAGTCATGAATATTGTAGCTACTTTCATCTTCCTGCAAATAGATTGGAGACAGTTACATTGAAGTAACACTGTCATATTAAAATGACTCTGCTTTCTAAATTAATGGATTCATTAAATGCTTTCTTACTACAGTATAATTTTAATGACTTTCTTTGTGAGGTATGTACCATCTGTTATATACAGTGGATATAAAAGTGTACATACCCCTGTTAAAATGCCAGGTTTTTGTGATATAAAAAATGAGACCACAATAAATAATTTCATAACTGTTTCCACCTTTAATGTGGCCTATAACCTGTACAATTCAATTGACAAACAAACCAATCTGTTAGGGAAAAAATATATAAAATAAAAAAACATACAATAAGCTGGTTGCATAAGTGTGCCCACACTTAAACTAATACTTTGTTAAAGCACCTTTTGATATCATGTATTATTTTCCATGCTTTGGAATAGCCTGCCCAACAACTTAGTCCGAACAGTTACTTTATAAATTTAGCATTGATAAACAGTTTGTTTACTATCTCATGTAGACAGACATTTAAATCAGTATCTGCCTGTTCTTCTATAAAAATTCTTACAACATTCCCCTCACACAGTAGTATAATACATTATGCATTTAGCTAAGATGTTTGCTATAGTAATGATATTTTACTGTAATCCTTAACTATTCTGTTTCATCCTTTCCTTTTTTTTCCAGTACTGTTAACTACCTTTTTATTGCTTTATAATATAGGGAGTGCACTAATTATGTTCTGAAATCAGGGAAAAATGTCCTTGTTATAGACAGCTTCTGATGCATGAACTTAATTATAGTAGCTTGTTATGGTGAGATTCATATGTCAGAACATTAGAGGAGAAGTGTTTTGACAGGTTTAAAAGCCGCAAAACTAAAAAAAAAAACAAGGTACAAGGAGCAAAACTTACATACAATACAAATTTATTCTGATGAAGTCCAATATTATTGTGTTAGTGGATGAAAATGTTACACAAAATGGTGGCTCATTGCACCTTGCTTGGTGCTTTTAGTTTTATAGGTTCCTAGATAAGTACAAATAGCTTGCGGGAATTTTAAGCCTAACCAGTTTCCTTTTTGTGCTCAAAATTACCTATCCCATTTGGTTAGAGTTTGGTCTTACCCATTCCATGGTCAATAATTATATATTGCCCCAGTGAGAATAATTGGAATCATAACATAGATAACTTGAGGGGACCCATGCATGGGGAAAACATTTAGGAGCTGCCTCTGTCCAACAGTAGTACAGGAGGCAGTCCTGGAATAAAATTTCTGTTTCCCATCCATAGATCCAAGTTGCAGTTGAATATGAACAGGGATTAACTTTGTTTTATGTGGATGGATAGTTTGTTCTTGAGCAGCGGTATCTTCTGCAGGACAAACCTGTTCTTTCAAACCATTCTGTTGATGTTGCAGAAGAGGTTTAAATACCTAGACTGAATATTTCAATGTTATTTGACTTGCTGATGTGCAGTAAATACATCAGGACTGGGTTGGGGGATGCCCTATATGTGAGACACAGGTCAACATTTAGCAATCTGCAGGATACAGAGTATAGCAAAAAAGGTCTTCAAGTTCTAAAAGTTTTGCTACTGCATTTTTGAACAATGCTGCAAGTTTAGGGTGTTCAAAAAAGCTATAAACACACTTGGCACTCCAAGAAACAAAAACGTGTGTCAAAGCAAAGTATCTAATAGATTTTAAAGCTGTTGATTGAACAGACTGTGTCTTGCTTGCAGAAGGTTGTCATGCAAAGCACAGATTTACAGAGATGGCAGTCAAGTATTTATTTAGCTGAAGTTTCATTCTCATAGCAACTGTAAACTTAAAATGGTACTTCATAAAAAATATGCACATAAAAAATATGCACATAAAAAAGCATACCTTAAACAGATACTATTACAATAAAGGCAACTTAAAGGCATTATATCATACGAAACATGAATACATCTGAAATCTATTGTTTTCCAGAATAGTTTGTGCAGATGTGTTACAGAATGTGTAAATCTTTGACATGTACTATTAAGCTCCACATTATTATGAAAGACTATGATCAGGTCTCTGATCATAACTAGTTTATGTACGCTTGAAACAATGTTAATCAATTTACCTCTCAGGCTATGCTTTGCTCTGTTCTTAGATAAATTACTTGACATAATTCCTTGAACACATAGTAGAATTTTTATGATAAATAACCTGATAGTAATCCCATATATCATTAATTTGATTACTGTTTTCTATTGAGTCCTTAATAGATAGCTATCCCACTACTTGTATTACTTCATCTCAAGGGTACCAAGAGCTACGTGCCTACCAGAATGGATATATGTTGGTTTCCATTGGTAATATTTCAAAGCTGTAGCAAGGGAGGGGCCTATATAATAACTGTCTTGGGTACAAGCTGTTACGAAGCAGTAGCAGCACAGTAGAAGAGGGGCCAACTGGTCCCCAAGCAGTCTATGCAGTCATTTAAACTGCTTAAATGACTGCATACACTGTTTGGAGAGACTGTTCAGTAACCTTTCTACAGTGCTGATTGAATCCCCTAACACTTTGCAGCCAGAGTGCTTGGCTTGCTGTAAGGGTGTCCTATCAGCAGCTGGTCAATCTGTCCCTGACTTGCAAGTCTGCAAGCAGTATGATTTCCAAAACTGGACCAACTATCAACTGTTACACAATGCAGACCATGCCTTTGTCTGTAAGTATATGTGTGTGAGTGTGTGTGTGTGAGTGTGTGTGTGTGTGTGTGTGTGTGTGTGTGTGTGTGTGTGTGTGTGTGTGTGTGTGTGTGTGTGTGTGTGTTTTAAGAGTAGAAGAAGTATGAGATATATAAATCTCTTTATCTGACATAGTTCTGAAGACCATTTTATTTTTAATTATTCATTCTCCAACTGTAGAAAGCTTTTTTTAGGTTGGAGCAGAAGATGGGGGCTTTGCTAGGAACACAAACTGGCCTAGCTACCAGCTCTGTGATGTTTACCTGTTTTTCTTATTGTTTTACTTGTCTTTTCTTCATCGTCCTTCAAGTAACCATTGTCATATTTCATGCATAAGTCTACTTTTGCATATTCCTTGTGCTGTTTTCTACTTTTACATATTCGTGTTTTATTGCTTTCTTGCACACAAGATCCATTTTTGTAACAGTAAAGTCTAGCCTAATTGTTTTTATTGGGCACTGACCTCATTCTATAATGACAGTTTTATGCTATGTATGTATAATAATATTAATGGCACTAAACAAGACCATTATCCTTATAGTTAAAGACAATTCATTATGATTCCAGTTTGCCATTGTGTTGATTTATAAACTCTTACCATAAAATTACATTATATTCTATGCAGCCAGCTTAACAGGGCAAGATTCCTATCTGTATAACACATTATTTTATGTAAACTACTGTACGCTTTACAACTGCTTGTTTATAATGGATGCTCTCTGTTCAGAGCATTTCTGCAAAGACTTCCACCAAAGAGGGGTTTGCCAGGCTGGAAAGCTGACACAACAAAGTATAAATAAACAATTTATATCAGGAATCTTAGTGGGATGATTGACTCCATTCATTTACTGTGTTAAATTTCATCCTTGCACCTGATGGAGTAGAAGCTGATTGACAACTGATTTGGTGGCCACCAAACTTTCTGAAGAACTGCATAGAACACTTCTCTATGCACTTCTGTATCTAGTCAAAACATATCTCTGTCTCCTGCCAATAACACAATTGCTCTTTATTTGCATCTCAAAGTGGCAGTAATACTTCTTTGTTATACTATGTATTCATACCCATTTAAAAATAGTAGGGATTATGGTATTTCATAATTAATATGAAAGTTTACTCTAAACTAGAAATCATGACAAAACTGAAATACTATCCTGGAAAAAGACAATGCTCATCTTCTTGTGGATACTTTCGCTGGCAATAATCAAATTCTGTTGACAAGTTTCTTCATAAAACCAGCCTCAACTTTGTGAAATGTAAATGTTGAACCAACTACCCTACATCCTCTATGGTCCATTAGCAGATATCCAGAACTATCACTTAAGGCACATGCAATGGATGAATTCATTAAGGAACAGAGATAGATAGATAGATAGATAGATAGATAGATAGATAGATAGATAGATAGATAGATAGATAGATAGATAGATAGATAGATAGATAGATAGATGTTTGGAGCTTGTCCTGTTTCCCAAAGAGAAGTTTGGTTATTGTTTGGAATATAAATGTTCTTTCACCTTTAAAACCCTGGCTCAGTCCTATCAATGTGTACACAGATTACTTGGGAAGGAAATATTCTTGATTCAGATATTATAAAATGAATATTGCAAGTGGAAAATGGATACTTTGTTGATTACCATTAACACCCCCAAGCATACCATTGGCTCTCACTCAAAAAATCTAATTGGCTCACCGTTAAACAAGAAGGCAACCACCTTACAAGGAGCACAACTCACAAAACTACTGTCATTCGAAAGTTTTACTCCTCTTTCAGCCAGATTGAATGAATACAAATCATCATACAACCAGCGCCAGCTCTCACTAAGCATATTCTCTTTCTCCTGTCCATGGTCATCCCTTCAATCCACAAAGCATGCCTTTTCTATTTTGGTCCCCTCCCTTTGGAAATCCATCCCTCCACTCATCAGATGAAACTCCAATTTAGACAGATTTAGAAAAGACCTTAAAATGCACACTAAAGTCTAGACCAAGTGCTCCTGTCATCTGGGTTCCTATCACGTAGTTGAACTTTTACAAGAATTTGTAAAAATAGTGTAAGTTAAGTTGATGAGCTGAAGAGTGGGAAAGTAAAGGTAAAGGAAGACAGTACACCTATAGTAAATTCATATTTCATTGGTAATCACTCATTGTCTCCTGTAGAGTCCTTTTAGTCAAATTATTTTAGTAATAATCTGTTTGTTGTTGGCTTATTTAGTGTATGCTTCTCTGTTGCATTTAATTTATCCAAAATGACATATCTGACATGTTTGATATCTCTTAAGGGTAACTAAATATTGGATATTTTGTAAGTCAACATAATAATTGTTTATACTACTAACATTCCATCCTGATATATAAAATACTATAGAACAATAATAGAATAATATCAAATTCATATCTCATTTAAGAACATTCTCCATATAATAATTTAACATATGGAGCTCAGCTGATATTGTTGGGTAAAGGTATGAGTAATAATCCAATAGATCTATCTTTATCTATTGGATTAGGAATGACTTTCAGTCCATGTTTAATGGGAAATTCATATTTACTTGTATTTGATACTTTAGAATTAATGTTTCATAGAAGTACTTTTTTAAAGCCTGACCAGAATTTTACCCTACTTGTAGTTAAAGAAGAAAGAACATTAAATTACACTCCCAAGTTTATACACATAAAAATAACATTCAATGTTATCAGAGAATATGGTATAACTACTATAATCAAAATAAAAAAGAAGCAAAAAGTTTCTTCCAACAAGAACTTGAAATGGATTTAACATTCTTATCATTAAATACTAATGGCTTAAATAATGCAAATAAAAGATCAAACTTACTAAAATATTTAAATCTAAATAAGGCACATGTAGAATTTCTCCAGTAAACGCATTTGGAACCCTAAGAACTATACAGTCTTAGCTCAGTCCTCCAATAGAACAAAGAAAAAAGAAGTATCAAGTCTCTGGAAGAAAAACATAATCACCCCAAAAGTTATTTATAAATATGAAGATAAAGAAGGTCTACTAGCATTTATTATAATTAAATTTAATAACAGAATATGGACCTTAGCTAATCTATATTGGTTCCCAGGAATTGGAGCAGGAACGGTTAAAAAACACCTAGATTTTATTTCCAACAATTATAAAAGAAATCTTATACTGGGAGCAGACTTTAATTGTACCTTAGAAGCTTCTGAAGCCACCAAGAAGTCTTTTTGCATAGCAACTATTTGAAAATCCTTAAAAAGATGGATTGATTCATTTCATTAAATAGACACTTTTAAAGTAAAAAATGATAAATCCTTATTATTTTCCCATAAAGACCATAGATTTGGAACACAAACCAGAATAGACAAATTATTCATAGTTCAGGATTTACAAACAAAAATTCTCAACTTCTCAATAGTTCCATGCCCGTTCTCAGATCATGACTTTTTGATAATGAAGCTCCAAATAGAGTTTAAACCTTTAATCCTCTCAACTAGAATTTCATCATATATCATGAAAATTAAAGAATTCAGACCCTGGATGTTGTCAGAACTACAATTATTTCTTGAAATTAATAATACAACAGAAATCAGTAGAGTCATGGTTTGGGACTCATTAAAAGCATATTTATTTGGTAAGACCCTTAGCTGGTACAAAAACAAAGTTAGAGAGTGGGAATCTGAATCATTAGACTTGCAAACCAGACTCTTGATAGCAAAATCTAAAAAAAATCAGAATTGTCCAGAAGTCAAAAAAGAAATAGAGGAATTAAAAAAAAAATATAATGAAATTCTAACACGCAAAACTTGTCTAGCCTTGGAAAAATTAAAAATAACTCATTAGCCACCTCCTCCAGCTATCTACATAACTTATCTACAAGAATTAAAATACAGTCTAAAGCAAATAACATTAGTAGTATATATCATGAAAAGAAAGGAAAAATGTATCAGATATGAGACATCCTTGAAGCATTTTGGTTCCATTATATGGACCACTTCAAAAAAGAAGATTTAGATACCAACCAAATAAACTTAGATACAAACCTTATCCATATAAAAAAAAAATTCCAAAAACTTAAAACCAGACCTACAAAAACCTATATCCTACAAATAAATTGTTGACAAGATAAAAGAAAGTAAATCTAACAAAGCTCCAGGGATGGATGGTATAATTATGGCAATTTACAAATTCTTTCCTTCAACAGTAATCTCCCTTTTTCATACAACTTTGCTAGAAGTCCAGTCAAAAGCAAAAATGCCACCCTCATAGAAATATTCTCTCATAACACCAATTCTAAAAGATAATAAACCATCAGACCTTTGCACCTCAAACAGACCTATATCATTACTGAATAATGATTACAAAATATTCATGTCAATCCTAGCTAACAGAATGAAAATCCTACTTTCAAAGACAATTAATAATGATCAAACTGGATTTTTATATAACAGGCGCACACATGATAATATTAAAAGGATACTTACTCTTATAGATTATGTGAATAAAGAAGATAAAAGAAATACTTGTAATCAGATTATGCATAGAAAAAGCCTTTGATTCCTTCAACTGGGAATATCTATTTAAAACTATGGCATTATTTGAATTTCCTTCTCCCTTCATTTGATTACTAAAAAAACATATATATTAATAATTTAAATTAAATGAGATCCTTTCACCTCAGAATCTATGCATACAACGAAAAGTACTAAAGAAGGATACCCCCTTTCTCCTATTTTATTTGCTTTGGTTATATAAATACTTGCAGAAATAATATGCAATAATCCAAGAATAAAAGGAATAGAAGTCTATGACCAGTACATATCTAAAATAATGCTTTTTGCTGATGATATTTTATTAACCCTATCAAACTCCAGAGAGTCATTAGGAGAGCTAAAAGAAGTAATGGAGACATTTTATAAGATTTCAGGTCTACATTTTAATATATCAAAATAACAATTTCTATTTTTAAATAAGAAAAAAGAACTACAAGTTACATATAAATCCATCATAGGAAAACAAGAACTTAAACTAAATTATTTAGGAATAGTGTTATGCAAAAATATAAACAAAACAATATTAATAAATTATAAAAACATTATTGAAACATTAAAAATATATATAGAAAAGTGGAACAAAATTATATTAACTTTTGAAGACAGACTGCAATTAATAAAAATGGTCTTATTGCCAAAAATACTATATGTAGCATTAGCAATACAGTTAATTCCTGAAAGATGCAATCTTAAAGAAATAAACTCATGTTTAATAAAATTTTTATGGCATCCCAAAAAGAATAGAGTAGCTCTAACTCATCACATTAGACCCTGGAAACAAGGAGAACTGAACATCCCAGAAATAGAAACATATATAAAAGAATCTCTGCTTAAAACTACAGTAGACTGGATAAACCCAAATTATTTTGCCAAATGGAAAGAATTAACAACGGCTATATTAACAAATGAATTTAATCTGTTAAAAAAAATTTTAATAGTAGAAAAATCAAACAAACCCTGGTACATACTATGCATAAGTACATAATATAATATAATATAACAAAACCTTCTAAAACAACACTGTTTAATCATTGCATCAATTCCTTTAGGAAACTTATCAATGCAAACATAGATCTAAAACTTTGGTTTGACCTTTTGACATTTACCATCACTAAGAACTTTCCTCACAAAATATATAGGGAAACAATAACCTCCTGGGAACAAAATGGATTCTTATGCTGGTTTCAATGTATAAATAAATTAAATGTTTTAGATATATATATGATAAAAACTGCTTACAATATTCCAACACAGGACTGGTTAACCTTACAAAACATTCTAATGTGCACTCAAGATTTATGCAGATTAATTAATAATTCCTCATTTAAAGATATTCCAAATCTAATAAGTTTTCCGTATGAATTTATATATAATAGTTGTGAAAAGAAAAACTCCATTTCAAATCTATGTAAAGAGTTAATAACATACAAAACAATTCCTAAACCATCATACTGGCAGTTCTTAACAAAAGGTCAGTGATTGCAGTTAACAGAAGAAATTAAAACTAACATCTTACTCTCAGTTGATTACACCTCTAACACACAGTACTGGAAAATATTTAACTGGAAATACTTACATAGAGCATTTTAACACCATATAGAATTAAAAAGATCAGTACTACTACAAATGGTTTTTGCTGGAGGTGTGAAAAGTCAAATAAAGCAGGCTGGATTCATATTTTTTATGAATGTAATAAAATTAAATCATATTGGAATGGAATTAATCATTTTTACAAGCTTTATTTAATGAATCCTTTACCTTAACTAAAGTATTGATTATACTAAATGTAAATGAAGGTCCCTACCTGAATAAGACAAATATTTATTTGTTATGGACAATACTTGCTATATCTAGGAAATGTATGACCTGAAGGTGGAATTCAAATACACCCCTGATCTTGGAAGAATTCTACACTTTATTTAAGACAACTGCATCGATGGAAATACAAATCAAAGAACTACAAATCTATCCCAGGCCATTGGTAAATAACCCTTGGAAGAAAGTTATATCTTTGTTGGACACTCTGCAATAATCAATATTGTACCTCTGATAACTGATCTGTTAATTCTATATTTAATAACATACAGTGTATATAATTGAAAGTCAGGCTATTGTAAATATTCTATATAGTTGTTTAAAATTATGTTTAAAAATATTATGTAAATGTTCTTTTAATTTAAAATAAAAAAAATATTTGAGGAAAAGAAAATTTGGAAGGAAGAAAATCACACCACCCAACATCAATGCATGAAAAAAGTATTGGTTCAATCTCTACTAGAGAGGAAGTTGGAAGAAGGTCATCAGAGGGGGCTCGTTAGGGTAAAGAGGTGAAAATCTGATTTTGGTGTTACAATGCACAAGCGAGATGAGTGTAGCCTTAATTGAGAATTAAGATATCTTTTTATGGTTCCAACTGGTTCTAGCCTAAGGTCTGAGGCTAAGCTATAGAACTATTAAGTTGTGCACCAACAAAGGATTTGAGGATCTAACTGCCAAAATGTAGATTCTGGTGAGCTCAACGAGCCCATACAGCTGGGGGTTCAGACACTGCAAGCCCCCAAGAATATTTTAAAATTTGACCAATTACAGGGCCATTTTGAGGCCATATAAAATGGATATTAGAGCATATTCTAACTTAGAATTTCTAAGGTCAATATTAAGTACTTAAACCCATTGGCTTATGATTCTATCACTAAAATAGCCTTATTTTAATAACAAATACTTTAAAATTAAACTTCATTGATTTTGTTGAAAATTTCACTCATTAAAAAAAAGTTGCTTCAGGGGCCATCCAGGATTAGGGGCCCTGAAACTTGAGTTTCATTAGTTTCAAAGTAGATCTACCACTGGATACACAGCAACTTTACACATTTTATATTATTACCTTTAATCTCACATTTACATTGGATTGCCAAGAAGCAGTCAGTCAACCATGTTCATTCTGTAAGGTGGAAAAGATTACAGGAGTATCAATGGGGTTTTCCATAATCAAATGGACAATATTGATGAAGAGCTTGGTCAGATCTTGGCCCATTTGCCCTTTGATAAGTAATGCTTGCTGTTGATGTGCAAGATGAGTTGTTAGTGGGATATCTGTTTGCTAGTAATTTAGCTTATATTTTAGTTTCTAAAGGAAGAACTGAAATAGAACTTCAGTTAATGAGGCCCTGGGTGTCTTTTTCTGGTTGGGGGAATAGAGCAATAGAAACTGACACTGAGTCATTCTTCATTTAAAACAAAGAAGATGGGATGTTAATAGGTTCTAAAATGTCTTGTATATATCTGGAGTGAAACCATCTACCTAAGAATTTATCCTACTTTAATATCTTGATGAAAATGTTACCTTGTTCACATATTATGTCCCCATTGAACATTTATGCTATATCCATAAAAATAACTGAGAAAGTAGCTGTTTCAGTGTTTTGTACTTCTGTACATCCATGTTATCATTTTTTCCCTTGACTGCCTACATGTTATTCCAGATCTTTGAGTGCTTCGTCTCTTTTTCTCTTTTTTAGTATGTTTAATCTTTGTTGTTATATGCCTGACAACTAACTTTAAATGTTCGAAATATATATCAGACTGGTTGTAATCTATATTTGGGTCTTCTTGCATTTTTGATGGTCAATTTTTTTTTCTCAGTATTCATTACATTTGTAGACCTAATTTTCAAGACCTCACACTCCTGTTGCGCTGGACTAATGCATAATATTATAGACATTTCAGAAAGCCTTGAAAGTGATTTCACATAGCAGCTAAGATCTGTGGCATAGAGGATAAAGTACTGAGGACACACCAAATGATCTGTGTTCAGGTAGCTGCATGGGAAGATAGACATGTCAGACACAGGGTTGTAGGAGTGACTTGACATTTGTCGACAGTCTGACCAATTGCCAAACCCAAACAGGAGTGTGGGGGTTAGCTGGGATCATATGGGGTGAGGTGGCACTATACTGCCAATAAAGCTGGGTAGGACTGACCATGTGTGCATCATCCCATGTAGCAGTTATTGTGACATCACAACCACCACAGGCTGGGTAAGGGAGGGGAAGCCACATGGCTGGAAAATTGGAATAATGCTTAATACTCAGCTGTCTCACTGAGGGGAACAAATAAACCGAGCAGGTTCCCTATCTGTCCAAGTGACAATTGAAAAATAGAGCTCTCACCCTGTCTGCAGAATGAATGGGCCTGGCTCTCCCTCAATAGAAGAAGAAACAAATAAATCAGTTGGGCATAGGAAGGAGAGTCACTGGGTGAAATATCTGAATGAGAAAGAATGATTTCACATACTGTCACTGATTAGATTGGGGCACAGCTTAATATCTCTGAGCAGCAGAGATTGCCTAGTCTTATCTGATATTTTCTTAAACTTGGTGTGCTCTAGTGCATCTGTGGGACTGTTATCCAAAAGGGTTACATATGGCACTGAAACAGGCACCCATAATCATATTCTCCCAGCTGCATTATTTGTTTGTTTAGCAGTTCTTGAAATACTACTTGGACTCATTATCAGGAGCGTGCACACTTGCATAGTTGATGAAACAAATAATCAATGGCAGAACACAGCTATGTAGTCACAAGTATATATTAAAAAATCCCTTCTTAAACAATCAGCAAATAAAATAGATGAGCGCTTTCGGGTATAGACCCTTCATCAGATAAAAACACATATAAACTGAACAAATTTAAATACCATATCCACCAATGAAAATTAGTAAAAAACCCTCCTATTCAATCAATTTAAGTAATTTCATGGGGATAGCATCATTCAAACCAGGTTTCCTGTGGGCCATAAGCTCAATTATCCATGATAATCTTAGCTATTACTGACTTGCACACCATGTTGATTGCACTTTCTAATAATGTCTGCTATTTTAGGTAAGAGGATAGATGTAGTGTATGCATAAATATGTGTGGTTTGGGGTTAGAGTAAGGTTTATAAGTAAGTACTAGGCTAGCTGCCCTTGTGGCAAAGTTTAAACGTAACTAATTTCCCTTAGTGAGAATTAAACCCTGTACCTCCTGTCTGTGATGTAAATACCTTAACCATGATGCCAACCTCGGCCTTAAGGGTTAGACAAGGGGATATATTTAGGATATGTGTGACAGTGTGTGCTTTAGAGTTACGTAAGGGGTTAGATTCAGTGTTTTTATATGTGTTTGTGTGTGTGTGCGTGTGTGTGTGTGTGTGTGTGTGTGTGTGTGTGTGTGTGTGTGTGTGGTAAGGGTTCAAGATGTTTTGTGCAGTGCTAGTGCTACAGAAAGCTTTTTTTATTTAAATGTACATGGCTAGGGTTAAGTTAGGATTAGGCCCACTTTAGTAATGCATGCTAACTCTAATCCTAACCCTGCCTCTCCGGCTAATCCTAACCATGTACCTTCCTTAAAAAATGCTCAGTGACACTACCCCTGTTCAAAGAAATTGGAGCTGAATGTGTGGTAGGGTTATGGTTGGTACATTGGAAAAGGAATTTTGTTTCCATTTTCAATGTTCTAGGTTTGGGAATGTGTGTGCTGTCAATATTATGAATGAATGATGGAGTCCTCTCGCCCACCTTAGTAATGCACACTAATCCTAAGTCTGGTCCTGCCCCCAACACTAAACCTATACTGTATCTTTAAAAAAAACTTTCCTGTAACACTACCACCATTCAGACAAATTCGACAGTAATGTTATGGGGGGATTGTCAAAGGAAATAGTTTTCCTTTCTCGATATTTTGCAGGTTCAGTGTTTTTTTAGTTTGGAGTCCTTCCTGTTTTGTTTACTATGCCTTGCTTCTTTGTTTTTTATCTGATATTATTCTCTACCTTCATAATGCTCTAAGATGGCAGTTCTAAAATCAGTTTTCTCCTGCTTCAAGAGTTCTTTTAACACTTTTTCGAGTCATGCCTCCTCCCCCATTTTGCCAGAGTCAAAATACCAGAAATTCTAGACTCCTTCTTTCAGCATATTTATTTGTGGTATGCCTGTGTGTGAAGACACAGCACAGGCACACCAGCTACCTTTTGACATAATCTAATACTCATTATCAATATCTCAACTGCTATCCTAATAATATCATTTTCATTACTTGGGGGCTGTTTACAATGCCATAATTCCTACAATGTAATCCAGTTTTTCTCTCCTGAGGAGTGTAAACCTAAGTATGATGAAATTCCTGTCACATTTTTTTATCTTTCCATGACTGCTAGAATACATAGGCAGCACTGTTCTATAGATGTCATAACTCAGAGGAGCTTTTTTAACAAATCATTGGCATTGCTAAGCATTCATTTCATTAGTCAAGTAGCTTTACCACATTTAGTCTTTATACTTCTATTCTTGTCGCATTTTAGGACAGTGAGAAGGAGGAGACGAATGTTTACATTTTTGTTTTCCAACTATATGGGCTTCACATCAGCATTCCTTATTGTCTTATTTCAGGCGCTGTTGGTGGAAGAGATTCTGCAGCTCTCCTGCTGTACATTCCTAATGGTTGGTGTAACTACTTGGTAACAAAGCATTAAACCTGTTACGTGGTGTGCTGACTCTCCTTGCTTTAAAAAGCAGATGGCATGGCTCTAAAGTCTTAAAGAAACCCACATGGTTTCCCAGTCTGTAACAAAGCCAGTCTCTGGGATCTTCACTGGTAGCATAAGCTCATGTTGAGCCCCACAGTGTGAAATAAGCTACATAACCTGTGTGATAAGCAAAGAGCACCTCAGAAAATGTTCCCTTGAACAATGTTTATTTAACTCTCCTACATTCCAAAAATTCTTGGTAAACTCACCCTAAACTCCTTTTATTCATTTCCCATGTAGGTAATTTTTTTATAGATGGCGAGTGATGTTTAGCTCAATTATTGATGCAGCTGCTGCCATAATTCTAAAAATTCACATCCTGAACATCTAGCCACAGTACCAGACAGGCATCTATTTTCCATGTTCTCTGTGTGCTCTACTTCTGTCCTAATAACAGGGCAATCTACTGAAGTTGTATTTTCTCCTTTAGCTTTCAAATCTCATGACACTATCCTGTGAGTCTTGTCTACAGAGATTCTTGATATCCTCTCTAATCTAGCAGCTGTCACTGCTACATAACCATTGGAGTGTGTGTGTGTGTGTGTGTGTGTGTGTGTGTGTGTGTGTGTGCATTCCATCTAATAATAATCAATAATTATCTTTAAAAGTTATCTAATAAACTCCTTCATAGACTGTTTATCAATGTGCTGCACGACTCTCTGTAGACTGTGACCAATTAATAACTATTGTTTAATCTATGAGCTATGTATGTTTACTGCTTATTTACATATATCTGAATAAAGTTTCAATGATTATCTGTTATTACTTACAAATATATGGTTGGAAATTACATGCATTAGTAACTCCTAAAATAACAAATCTAAAATACTGTAACAAAATAGGTCCTTTCATATGCTTTGAGGGTGCAGGGTGTTATGAGTAGTGGCAATGTGCTTTACTTTATGTTTTTTTATTATGTTTATTAGCTCTTTATACATATATGCATTTTTATGACATCACAATAGACAGGAATCTTATTTGACCAAACCACAATAGGATGTAAAATTTGCAAACATAAGTAAATACTCATTTAGTTGCAAGCAATAGCATAGAAATACTAAGCACTTTAATTCAGAAACTTAGATTAACAGAAATATTGAGGAAGAGAGTAAATCTGCATGAATTAGCAAAGTGCATATTAAATCACAGTATCAGTGCATTAAAGGACAACTGTATTAAGTTAGAAACTGTTAATCAACTGAATTACTAGAATTCTTGAAAAAAAAAAAAAAACATTTGGTGTACTAGCCAACACAAACAAACTCCCACAAGTTTATATTTGTGTGGAAACTTAAGTAATTTCTTTTTTTTTTTTTTATTTTTCAAGTTTTATTTGCTTCTTTGTAATTTTGTAATTACTAGAATTCTCTGTTACAGGAAAGAAGACAGCACAAAACAATGACGTTATCATGACAGTTGTAACGCCTTAAGGATAAAAGTTATCTTTGTTCCAGATATGGAAGTCCAATGTCTCATTCCACTTCCTAGCAAAACTGAATAGCATACACTAAAGTAATTACAGAAAGTGTTAGGAAAATAATATTCTATGGGATACCTGTACTTTAATTTGTAATAATTCTTTGATGCTCGTGTGCTTTCTCTTAAATTAAATATTGCTCTACCCACATAAATAGAATAACAAGAAAGCCTAACTGAATACAACTGCTACACAAGCCGGAACTGCAGGACCATTTACTTGTGTGTTCAATCCCAGCCTTACTACAGGATATGTACCCAAAGAGTGGCGTACAGCAACAGTGGTCCCTCTCCACAAATGTGGTGCCTCAACGGATCCTGGAAACTATCGCCCCATAAGCCTGACTAGCTTGGTCTGCAAAGCTATGGAAAGGATCATCATGGTCCTCATAAATAAAGATATTGGGGACCTACAGACACTGGATCCTACCCAGTTTGGCTTTGTTAAGGGCAGATCCTGCCTCTTAAACCTGGTTGATTTCTTTGAAACAGTCACCAAGGCCATTGATGAGGGGAAGGTGGTCCACACAGCCTACCTGGACCTCAAAAAGCCTTCGATACAATACCCCACTTGGGCATTATAGATAAGCTCACCAGCTTAAATATAAACCCCTATGTCACTAGATGGGTTGCAAACTGGCTCAAGGACAGAACCCACATGGTTAGAATTGCTGGAGCCATGTCAGACTCCAAACCAGTTACAAGTGGCATCCCACAAGGCTCAGTCCTGGGACCTCTCTTGTTCGGTATATATTTCTCGGAGGTACAGGCCAACATGGAAGGACTGTGGCTGACCAAGTTCGCAGATGACTGCAAACTGGGTGCCATAATCGACTCTCCAGCCGAAACAAGCATCCTCCAAAGGGCCTCATAAACAACAGACTGGTGTGTCAGAGCCATGGCTCAACTAAAATGCAAAAAAGTATAGTCATCCCCCTGGGCAAAAAAAAAGTAGTGCCAAATTACCACATAGGTGGTAATCCATTAATAAAAGTAGAAGTAATTAGGGGGGGGGACCCCCAGTTTTTTATTAATCTCTCATTTTTGACAAATGTGCCAAAGTGTGAAAAAAAAAATTTATATAGCCCACCTAATCATGAAGGGATTCACATCTAGATCAGGGGAGGTCATCGTGCCTCTTTACTCATCTGTCATCAGGCCCATAATTGAGTACAATGCCCCTTTTGGGATGTACCTTACCAGACACCTGCAGCAACTGGAAAGACCCCAAAAGTACCTCACCAAGAGGATCAAAGGGCTCAAACAGATGCCATATGCTGCCCAGTTAAAGAAAGTCCATCTCTACTCAGTGGCATACCACCTGCTCAGAGGCGATCTGTGCCTGACGTATAAAGCCATGTCCAACCCGGAATTAATGGACATGCTGCACCTCAGAAAATCTAAATCCCATCGAGCTACGTGCTCGAGAGACTTGAACCTCAGCATTGAAATAAATAGGACATGCTGGAGGGACAGATTGATAACCCAGAGGCTCCCTTCACTCTGGAATAAAATCTCAGTCCAGGTTAGGCAGAGTCCCTCATTGACTCTCTTCAAGAGGAATCTTGATGAGTGGATGGGAGATCATAGGTTTACCCCGGGTATCACTTCTGTGTCACTGTTAGACAGAGGCACAGTATACTAACCTCGAAAAAGGGCATAGCAAAATTAATTTAAAATGGGTGGCAAATGCCAAACACACTCTGGCTAGGCTTATAAATGCCCTAGGGCAGATAGCCTAGTATGAACCTATGAACCTATGAACCTATGAATAAAATATGCAGACTAAGAATAGAAATAGTGTGTGAAAGTGCTGGCAAAGGAGATTGATAAATTAATATGCAAATTAGTAAAAAGTAGGATGGGAGATGAGCAGCTCAGATTCATTTCAGTAGCTAGTACAACTGACCCAAATGTGTGCAGTGAGTCAGATAGTGGAAATAAGTTGGAGATGACAAAGAGTCCAAGTGGACATTCATAGATTTGCAGCAAGTATGTGACAAATGTCCTAGTAAAGCTGATTTAGGAAGTCCTGCGGTGGTTCACAGCAAATATATGACAAAGTCCTAGTAAAGCTGATTTAGGAAGTTTTGTGCTGGCTCACAGCAGGTATATGACAAAGTCCTAGTAAAGCTGATTTAGGCAGTCATCTGGAGGTTCACAGCAAGTATATGGCAAGTCCTAGTAAAGCTGATTTAGGCAGTCCTGCGGTGGTTCACAGCAAGTATATGACAAAGTCCTAGTAAAGCTGATTTAGGCAGTCTTGTGGTGGTTCACAGGAGGTATATGTCACAGGCCAAGTAAAGCTGATTTAGGCAGTCCTGTGGTGGCTCACAGCAGGTATATGACAAAGTCCTAGTAAAGCTGATTTAGGCAGTCATCTGGAGGTTCACAGCAAGTATATGACAAGTCCTAGTAAAGCTGATTTAGGCAGTCCTGCGGTGGTTCACAGCAAGTATATGACAAAGTCCTAGTAAAGCTGATTTAGGCAGTCTTGTGGTGGTTCACAGGAGGTATATGTCACAGGCCAAGTAAAGCTGATTTAGGCAGACCTGTGGTGGCTCACAGCAGGTATATGACAAAGTCCTAGTAAAGCTGATTTAGGCAGTCATCTTTTAGGCAGTCCTGTGGTGGTTCAAAGCAAGTATATGACAAAGTCTTAGTAAAGCTGATTTTAGGCAGCCCTGTGGTGGTTCACAGCAAGTATATGACAAAGTCCTAGTAAAGCTGATTTAGGCAGTCCTGTGGTGGCTCACAGTCTTGAAAAGAATTAGTGCAAGTCATTTATAGGTTTCCAATTATACAAGTAAGAACAGTGTTTGGACTCACAGGATGTTTTCCACTGGGAGTAGGTATGCATCAGTGTTCAGCTTTTGAGTCCATTGTTGTTCATGTTGGTAATAAACATTAGCAAACATGTTGGAGAGGACAGCTCAACAAAGCTGCTGTATGCAGAAGATGAGGTACTACAAGCAGAATCTGAACAAGTGACAGGAGACTGGAATGCAAAGTTGAAAGCAGAGGGGATGAAACTGAGAACAGAAAGCCAGTCATCATGGCAGCAAATGGAAAACTCAGAATAAGCTGAGAATTGAGATAGAGGAGAAGTTAGTGGAACATGTTAACAGTTTCTTGTATATAGGAGTGGTCGAGGAGAAGGAAGTCTGAATGTGGTGGTCAAACCTAGAATCAGAGGTGCTGCAGCCAAATGTCACAGAATGTCAGGGGTAGTATGTTAAAGACGAATACTAAAGAAGCTAAAATAAAGATCTTCAAAACAGTGGTGTGATCAGTGCTTCTGCATGAAATCCTGAGCAGTAAAGACATCGCAATTTATAAAGCCTGAGGTGGTGGAGATGAAGTGTCAGAGATGAGTGGCAGGATATACACTATTGGTCAGATGAAGAAATGAAGATATCAAAGGAGAGGCCAAAATAGCCCCAGTTGCAGAGTAGGTCGAAGAGAACAAGTTACAGTGGTGATCACATATATTAGGAAGGAGAAGACAATTTGTTGAAGTAGATTTGGAAGAAACAGGAAGAAGACAAGAAGCAGTGAGGAGATCCAACCAGGAGATGTATGAATTACATGAGAGAAGACCTGAGCCAGTAAACCATTATGGCTGAAGAATTTCGAAGAGTGGCACTGAATCAAGAAAGGTGGTGACAGTTGATGTGATACTCCAACCCAATGAAGAAAAATTGAAAAAGGGAGTGAATGATTATGGTAATGAAGCTGGAAGGCTGGGATTAGGGACAGGATTAGGGTTCACCTACACATATTAATAAGATGTACAGGGCACATTCCTGTTCAGTTGTTATCTGGATTAAACCAAAGATGTTAACAGAAGGCTAATAAGAGCCAGATGATGTTTAGGGTGGTAGAGTGGCATGGCGGATAGTGTTTTCATCTCATAGCAAGAGGTTCTCTGGTTCTCAGCAGGGGTGCCTTCTGTGTGGACTGTTCATGTCCTCCCTATGTTCACATGGGTTTTCTCCAGGTGCTCTGGTTTCATCTCACATTCCAAAGACATGCAATGGGTGGAATGGGCACCCTAAATTGGCCATAAGTATTACTGTGGTCATGAATGTGTGGTATAGAAAAATAGCTGTGGTTGGGCTAGCCACCTGGTGGTGCGAACTTTGACTCTAGGTGACTATTGTAGTGACACCCTGATGCCATAAGTAAAAATGGGAGAAGGGGTTGTAGATGGATAGATGTTTAAGGGCAAGTTTGGAGACAGTCAATGTATTAATGCCCCCCCCCCCCGAGTTCTGATATCTTGTTTGATGTTAGCAGTAACTCAAGACAAGATATCTTCCAGAGTATCAGTGCTGGTGTTGATGGGCTGTGGTGGAGTGCAGTAGTGCAGTGAGCGACAGTTTGAAGTACTCAGTAGGGGTTAGTTTGGGGAGTAACTTGAAGTAGTTCAGACTTGTGAAATTTTGGGATTATGGTGCTGAATTTGTTGGGTCTTAGGTTATTTTTGAATAGACAGACTCACAGCTGTTTTAGATAATCTGTCTAGTCTGAACATAATAAAACTTGGGGAGGGGATATTTTCATTGGTTATAAAGGGTCTTTATGCCACATTTAATTTAAGAAAAGGAGTTTTGGTTTATAAAGTGTTATCCAAGACTGTGATTGTTCTACTTTTTTAAGTACACTTCTGGAATCTATATCATAGATTTTTAGTTCATTTGTATTAGGTTTGGTATTATACTAGGTAGGAACAGAGCTGGGGTAAATGTCACTGCATAGCAAGTGGAGGACAGAAAGAAGATAAACTGAGTTGTATAACTTTATTAGGAATTTGTACATATCATTGCTAGCTTTTTCTGGCCATTATTTCTCTTTTTGTATGTTTTGTTTTTAATTTCCTCTGCATACATTTTACTGTTTCATTGTTTGCAGATTTATTTCAAAAATAAGTATATTAACTTTTTTCATGTAAAGAATGCTATTATTTAACTTTGTCCAAGTCAAGATCAAAGAGGTATACTTGAATGCTAGTGGGTGATGTTTTATTAATTAGCTTAAGGCTTTATGCATTGCACTTTTGTTCCAGACAGTGTTGTATCCATCCTTGAAATGGAGACTGATAATTTTTATAATCAATTGCTACTATATGAATATTTAAAAGCTAGCTTACTTTGAGGGTAAATGTCAAGGTGATCTTGTTTTATTAGCTTTCACTATCTGATAACTGTATACCAGAAACTTGCAAGGATGGAGATTGTGCTGGAGAGTCACCATTTATATCCTTTTCTGATAATATTATTTGACTATGCATGAGTGTGTGTGTGTGTGTGTGTGTGTGTGTGTGTGTGTGTGTGTGTGTGTGTGTGTGTGTGTGTGTGTGTGTGTGTGTGTGTGTGTGTGTGTGTGTGTGTGTGTGTGTGTGTGTGTGTGTTTGTGTAGAATAAATTGAGGACAATACCTCTGGTCAAGTTTTAATTACTGTTGGTAAAGTTGCACTGAAATAACCAAGCCTGGTCTGAGGTGGGTGAAATCCTGGGATGTCAGTGATTATAATTTGTGTATGGCAGATGTTGGCTATTCTCCAAGGCAACAATGTACATTTACCATGTACCCTTAAAGCAAATTGCCCTTTGCACAATAACTGAGAAAAATGTCAGGTGTAAAGTACCACAATGCTGGCTCTATGTCAAATCAAATATCAATAGTGGCAGTGTGGTAGTTAGAAGCCATAACCCTGGCTGTAATATATTAACTAGTGGTATCATGTGAGATTATGCTCCTGTGGCTTTCAGTGAAATTACTTGTAGTACTGGCACTCACTGAAACAGTCTTTGAACAGCTGTTATGCACCCAAATATGCAGCAGTATATCTTACACAACAGTTATTTTCTTATTTAGTCAGAGTAATTAGGAAACAAGTAAAGAGGTCTATGGAATACAGACAAATATCATTGTCACAGGTGATAAAGAAGTGCAACACCAACGAAATTTCATAGTTAAAGCACATACAGTTATTCATTCCAAGTTTGCAAAACTTTAAGGAGATTGCCAAGGGGGGGGGGGGGTTCTAATATTCAAGGGCAAAATGAGTCTGTATACTTGAAAAAGGGGTTATTGTACAGAAAGTGGACTGCTAAAGAATGGTTGAGGGAAATAAGATATATATATTCAACTAAGTTTTCAGATAAGTGTTGACAATGTTAAACTGTGATGATAGCAGGGATTTAGACTCTGACCATGTCTTAAGTCATATGACCAGGATTTTATGAATGGTAGGTTCCACCCAATAGGGGTGTGTATAGATAGCAATTTTCTGATTGGTTGTTATTGGATTTTTAAACTGTGATGTTTTTGTTCTTCATCAAGTGATCTGAAGAAGGGCGTGGATATCTCCAAAACTGCTTATCACTTTATAATCTTTATATTAAAGTCTACCTCTTATTTTAAGCTGTGGTGGCCTTCACACTTTATATATATATATATATATATATATATATATATATATATATATATATATATATATATTTATATATCTAGATCCCCTTCAGAAGCTCAAAGTTTCAAAACTTTGAACTTCAAAAGGGCAAGACTATAAGAGTGAAGTTCTGAAACTTTAAGCGTTTTGAATGGAGATTACCATACAGCATGGAATGGGATATTTAAGCAATAACCCACGCCTGGATGTGGGTAATGCTGGATTTACCCACTGTTTGGTGTGGTTTTGGTCATGAGGGTGAAGCCTGAGTGGCCAAACAAAGACAACCGTGGGAAAATCCAGCATTACCCACACCCAGAAGTGGGTTATTGCTATTATACAATGACATTATTTAAGAAATAAAATACTTACTTTTCTTAAATAATGGCATTGTATAATTCCTCCTTTCTGCCCTTCTGCAACTGTCCAGTATTCTGTGGCAGCTCTGATGTACTGTGCATGCGTATGGTTACGCAGTACATCAGAGCTGTGTGTGGAAGCAAATGGAGAAAGGAAGATCCCCATTGCTTTTTAAAAGGTGTCTCGCTATGTTAAAAGAGTTTAACATAGCAAGATATCTTAAAAAAAAGCAACGGAGATCTTCCTTTCTCCGTTACTTTTTTTAAAGCTGTCTCGCTATGTTAAACGAGTTTAACATAACAAGATAACTTTAAAAAAAAGCAACGGAGAAAGGAAGATCTCCGTTGCTTTTTTTTAAGATATCTCATTATGTTAAACTCATTTAACATAGAGAGATAACAGTAACGGAGCTCTTCCATTCTCCATTGCTGTCCAACACACAAAAAAGAAAAGACTTATACTAATGGAAAAAGTCCAGGTGACCGGACCTTTTTCCATTAGTGTGTCTGATTTACAATGGGCGGGCTGACCAATCAGCGTGCATGTTTTTGAATATTAATAAGGGGGTTGTTGTATAATTACCATTTTCCCTCACTGTAATGTGATCTTGGAGATGTCATATTTAATTAGCAGGGGGTGAGGGGGATGCAGGTGGCCTTACCCCCCCCCCCTGCAAAAACGTAAAAAAAAAAATTTGATTTTAGTTTTTTATTAGGTTTTCATAGTTTCAAAACTTCGATGTTGTGGTCTTGACCATTTGAAGTTCAATGTTTTAAAACTTCAACTTCTGAAGTAGATATACATATATGGGTACCCTTCACATGGTCGACTTTTCAGAAAGTCGACTTTCATATGGCTGAGACCATATGATCGACTTTTGAAAAGCCAACCATGAGGAACCGTTGTCTCTGTACAGTGCAGAATGGGAAAATTTCCTTCTTCTGCACTGTAGTGTGATCTCAGAGTTGGTATATTTAAGTTATGGGGGGCTTGCCCCCTTCTAACAGTTGAAAGGTAAGTGTTTGGTGTGTGTTTTTTGTTTATTTTACATGGACGGCATTTCGAAAGTCGATCATATGGTCTGTCTGAAAAGTCCACCATGTAAAGTAGACAGCTCATGTCATTGAAAAATATATATATGCACCCCTGTATATATATATATATATATATATATATATATATATATATATATATATATATATATATATATATATATATATATATATATATATATATATATATATATATATATATATATATATATATATATATATATATATATATATATATATATCTTTTACCTCAAGTTGCATTTCTTGGGGGTTTCTCAACAAAACCCTCTTGACTATTTTAAACAATGAAATGCATGAGAATTGTAGCAATATCAGAAAATGTTATGATCTTTCAAAGAAATGTATAAAAATTGCTGTATAGCAAGACTGAATTAAAATTGAAAAAGTCTATTGTGTGTGCCTTATCAACATAATTTCATTGGTAGTTACTAAAAATACAATCCATGAGACCAGTGAAGAGACTAGCCCTATTTAGCAATTGCCCTGAAGCACTATCTGGTTAAGAGATTCATTCATCGTCACACAACAGAATAAGTGAGGGTAAAGAAATCATGTTGTTGACTGTCTGAATCAGCTCATTAGCAACTAATATCCTTAATACTTTATGTTAACTGCCAGACGCAGCATAAAATAATGTGTAAAATAGTATATATCTCCATTTCCTACTTAAAATGGATTACAGTTACAATTTAGCCTAAATTCTGCTTCTTGGCTGTGCAAATCTGCAGCACAAGTCCAATGTGCCTAGCAAAATCTGTTGCTTGAAGATTCATTTTATGTCACATAATGATGATGATGGTGCCTTATCTGGATGCTATCTTGTTAAAACTCTCACCAACATCCATTAAATGTGTAACCGTGGAAGCAGAAAGGCATCTTCTAAAATTCAGACTTAGCCACAGGAAGTCTTGTTTGAGGACTGACAAAGAATAGTTGTGTAAAATCTTACCATAACCATAGATGCCCTTCTCTTCCATGTTGCAATATTCATAACCTTTGGGTTATCCTCTGCTTAGCTACCCAAATGTCTGGCCAGTATACAAAAGCTTTAGTCACTGCAATGTGTGTGGGACATCTGACATTGGCCGTAGGGTGTGTGGGCCATAAAAGTAATGTCTGCACATACCTTTCCTCAGAATTGAATGCTGCAGATGCTTAAGACACTGGCTTTCTAAGTAGATGTTTAGGGCATGCAGATAGCTGCAAAGAGTCTTAAAAATGAAGGCCTGACAAATCATGCAGGTTTTTTGGTCGTGGTTGGACCCTAGGCAGAAAAGGCAGTGGTCATGGGCGTCCTTATGGGGGATCTGATGTCCACACCTACATTTTCCTTTCCTGGATGAAATCAACCTAAGCAGGCATACAGTGACCAAAAAAAGAAGAAAACAACTCCAATGGGGTACTTATCTTAAATTTGAAGATCCAGTGACAGAAAAGGCAAGAAGAGCTGATGCTCAACTGGTGGCAGAGAAGTTCTGAGGAAAGATACATGCAGACGTCACTTTTATGGCCCATGCACCCTATGGCCAATGTCAGACATCCCATGAACCTTGCAGTGACTAAAGCTTTTGTATACTGGCTGGACATTCAGGTGGCTAAGCAGAGGATAACCAAAGGTCGAATACCGCAACATGGGAATAGAAGGATATCTAAAATGACAGTTATCTCTAAAGGTAATGGGAGTTGGAGAACCTATGGGAGCTACTGCATTGACTGTTGTAACATACCCTTGGGACAGAACTCAAATTGTGGATCTATTGTATATTAGGACTTTACAAATTCTATTTTGAACTTCAAAAAAAAGTACACAACCTGTTGTGCTATTAACAATACTTGAAATCCAAAATCAGTAAGGATATAGTAAATATATCTTAGCCAGAAGCAGGTAGTTTTTATTTTGTATGTTAAATATTTTTGTCAATTTTCTGCCTTTTTGAAAGTTGTGTTTGCATGTGTACTTGGAAAAAATAACTGATTTCTTTCAAGTAAAGAATTTTAGTATTTAACTTTGAATGCTTCTGTTCCATGTTTTATTAAATATCTTGAGGGTTTATGCATTTTATTTATAAAATTATATAATTCTGTCACTCGAAGGGGGATTGCTGGGAGTTAATTGTTACTATTTGAATATTTAAGGCAGGCTTGTTTTAAGGGTGAACATTAAGGTATGTTCTTATTTTGTTAGTTTAGATAAATTGGTACCAGCATACCATAAAAGAAGACAGTTGGTACTGGAAAGTCACCATATACCCCCCTCTATTTTAAAAACATTGTACTATCATCTGTGTTTATTTACAGAATAGTTCTGGTCACATTTTATTTATTGTTGGTATTATCTTTCAACCTCTAAGTGCAAGAAATATGGACAAATCCAAAAGTAATGGAGGAACAAAGGCCCAAAATCGGGGGCAGATTTTAAATATTGCTTGTATAAGCTTAGAATGTAGCTAGAATTACAGGTTTTGTGTCAACATGTTTTTTTTTTTCAGAAGGATATGAAGTCTGAAACTCAAACATATGTCATTATTCATTGACTTCAGTCCTCAATGATTTGCCAGAAAGCCACAAATTGTTGGAATAACCCTTGCCAAAAATATGAGGCAGAAATCTGGAAGCTCTGCAAAAATCTTGAGGTATGGTTGGTAAGACTGCAATAAAAGACACTGGGATTAATTTGAGGTGGGT